>NW_028324310.1:5172500-5282500 GCF_058129835.1 Hydra viridissima
AAAAAAAAAAAAAAAAAAATTTTTTTTTTTTTTTTTTCTTTTTTTTTTTTTTTTTTTTTTTTGTTTTGTCTGCATTCTTTGTTTTTTGCATTTTTACTTTCATTCTGTCGAAACTGATGACATGATTTTTTAAATATAAATTTATTTTAAATTGAAGTATCCAAAAATATTAATAACGCAAAGCGGTTTCTTGATGACAAGACCATCGGTCTTCTGCAAGTTTCCCGCGTTCTTTGAAGTAATCTAACACTTTACAGTTTTATTTCATATAATATTTGTTATAACGTAATCTTGTGATTTTTAACTATACTTAAACTGTAAAGATTGTATTATATATTACGAGTTTATAAAGATTAAAGAACAAAAAAATAAAAAATAAAAAAAAAAAAAAAAAAAAAAAAAAAAAAAATAATAAAAAGTCTTTTTTGTCTCAAACTCAAAATTGCTGATCTTTTTAGTGAAAAAGCTCAAAAGCTCGAAATAAAGAATTTAGAAATTGTACAGACCATGATCCTTGTAAAGTTTCAAAAATGAAGACAAATGAAGATGTTATGAAAAGAGTTTTATGTACATCTGGTCCACTAATTTTCTCCAACAGAAAAATTGTTACATCAACTCACAAAAAATTTTTTTCTGGTGCTGGAGAAACTTTTATTTTAAAAAACGAAGAAAAACAAATTCCTCATTTTTTTATATATATTATTTTAACTTTAACATAGATATTAATGTTTCAGCAATAAATATGCAAGATAATTTTTTATAGTTTATATTCTTAAATTTAAAATTCTAACAACAATAACCGATAAGATAATTTTGGGATAAAAAACGTGATTTTGGCTCACTCGGTTTAACTTTCAGAAAACTTCTTTACAGCTACAGTTTTATCATTGTTCACACCTCACGCGCGCCGCACGCCCACCTTTGGTAAACTGACAGGCTCAAAACCCAAGCTTTCTTAACTTAAACCCATAATTTAGGCACTTTATGAATTAATGAATCAGCTTTCCATATTTTTCTGTTAAATTTCACTTTATGACATAAAGCATTTATCGTTCTGCATTAAGTAATTTCGTTTTCAACAAATGGTTGATCACTAATACTATTGGTATCTAACATAAGTGTTTAGGCAAGTGGGTAGACCACTTGCCACCTAAAAGAGATTCCAAAATTATATTATATTTCAAGAGATTCCAAAATTATATTATAGTTCCTTCTAGAAAGGTATATATTTAACTATTTTCATGATCAACCGTTTGAGCATCCTTCTGTAGTGTTTTTAGTATAGTTTAAAAATAAAAATCTTTGCAGGTATTTGTTGTAAATGTTTAGAGTCGTAGATATAAATAATTTATATATTTATCAATTCACTCTTATAAACAGGTACATAACACAAACAATGAAGCCTGTTGAACAAGATGAAATGTTTCCAGAAAGTGCCAGTTTTTGGGAGGCTGAGGAGGTTGTTCTTTTATTTATGGATATTTTTATTAATATTACCTAAATAAAATATGACTAAAATTTGCTTAAAAAATTTTTTACTTATCAAATAATATTAAAATGATTTAGTAGTAACAATAATTAAAATGTATTAGTAGTATAATTGTTGTTTTTACTAAGCTTTGGCTGTTGTCTTACCAACATATACCATAACTACCAAGTACATACCAACACATTTTGTGTCAAATTTTATACACCTATGAGTTTCCCTAAAATAAAAAACAGTATATAATCTGTCCTTTGTGTGGAACAAAATTTTTAAAAGTTACAGTCTTTTTAATTGAGCTATGTCTTTAAACGTTTGAATAATTTTTTATCTGCTGTTACATAAAATCTAATTATTTTCAAAAAAAACTTCCTATTAAGTGCATGAAAACTAATAAAGTTATAGTTTTAGAGTTTATACTCTCAGTGTTAAAACTCATATGATTGATAATTTCCATTAAAATATTATTTACATAATTTAAGTGAAAATGGCATTTCTTGAGAATAAGAATCATGCTTGGCATATTTTCTACAGAAACATTTTTTTAATTTATTTATTTTGATATCAAGTAGTAAATGAACTTTGAAATTTAATAAAAGAGACGTAAATCAACCTATTTTCACCTTAGAGCTATGGGCGTAAGTTTAAAAATCCACTACCAGCTTGTTTATTTGATGTTTTCATTTTCTTTTCTTTTTTTAATTATTTTTTTGGTTTATAGTTTCATTTATGTATCATATAAGAGTTGCTAAAAAATCTCAGAACTAAGTTAAAAATATAAAACGTCTGCATATTAAATGTCAATTTGAAAAATATTTTAAATATTCTAAATGTTTAAATCTGAAATAAAAAATAAAACTCAAAAAGTTTTGTTAGAAAATTTTTACAGAAAATACAAAATCCAAGTTTCTTATTGAATTAATAAACCTACAAGCTTATTTCCTTGTTAATGAAAGTTTTTCTATTTAGACTTATTTCCATTCTCTTAGATTCTAAGATTAGGAATATCAAGTTTCAGCTTTGTAGTGAGATAAAAAGTTTGCCTGTAAAATCTTAAGATTGAAAAACTACGCAAGTTTGTGTAATTTTTCCCAAAAAAAAAAAAATCAAAATATTTTGATTTACATGAATAAAGTATTTCTTTTTTACTTGTTTAGACATATTTTAATAAGTCCATATTTCTATTAAACAAAATCTACTAAAATTTAAAAAAAAAAAAAAAAAATGATGTGATTGAAGAGAAGTTGTGTGCTGCCAAAAGACAATTAAAGATTGAGAGTGTCAGTTTTAAGAAATGTTTCGTCTGAGCTGTTTATTATTGAATAAAAAAATAATTTGTTGAATGCAATGATAATTCTACTTACCAAGAATTTGACTGTATTTTGGCTTCAAAACCCAAATCAAATAAAAAGTAATAATAAAGCTGCCAAGGACCTCTTTTAAAAGTTCAAAAAAAAAATTTTTAGTAATTGCATTGAGATTTGAAAAGCCTTACAAACAAAGATAATCTTACTGATAGAAAAAGCATTTCTTACTTTTGGTCAACTTGACATTAAAGAGTAAATTTTTTTTGGAGTCTGCATAATACAAGATGAACTGGGAAAACTCCAAAAGAAAAAAACATTTTCTTTATGTGGACTACAATTCACAGAGATTTTTTTTATTATTATTATTTGGTAAAGCTGCCCCCAGTGGAATATGCTGGCTTAAACCAGGTGCATTTAATATAGCCGGATGGATAGCTGCAATACCTTATACAGTAAACATTGCGCTTAGCAAAATATAGCAAAGTTATGTTTGTATTATGATGTGATTTTTATGAAAATTTGCTGAAAAAATATCAAATACTCCAACAAATTATTTAATGCTTTTACAAACTTAATTATGCGCAACAAAAAAGATTCGCAGGTTTGCATGCATATTGCAGTGTGTTATTGATTAAAAAAACTGTAAAATATATTTTTCTCTTGGTATTAGAAACTTATCAATTATGAAATTTGTTTTAATATTTTTTGAAATTACTTAAATTGGGATAATTGTTTAAGTTTTTGAATCATTTAGGCAAACCATACCATGGTAGCTACAAAGCTCAAATTTCATTTAGAACAAAAAAAAAAGTTGAAAAAAACTTGGGAAAGAAAACATTTTTTTTTAAGCAACCTAGAAATTCAGTTTTCATACTTTAACTGGCTAAACCTAAGATCTAGTAATTTTAGTAAAATGTTACTGTATTTAAAGTGAACTCCTTCAATTATCTCTTGATCGCTATTCCATAGGTAACTGATATTTTTGTTACTGTTGTTTATTTTTCAAATGTTTGCTTCAAATGAAAGTTTTATGGGATTCCAGGAAATTTTTATTCGAAATAAAAGGAAACAAATATTAAAAGTGTCACATTTTGAACTTGAAATGAAGAAAGAACATTAAATGAAGAAGAACATTAAATGAAGCTTTCAAATTCACTAAAAAAGTTGGAGTTTTCTTAAATGAGAATATTTTGCAAACTATCAGACGAAAAGTGATAAAGATTTGATAAACTATCAGACAAAAAACAATAAAGATTTGATAAACTATCAGACAAAAAACAATAAAGATTTGATAAACTATCAGACAGAAAATTCAGTAGATAACCAAAATCAACAGCACTAAAGATCATTCAATTGTTTCAACCAGCAAATGTGATAATTTGATTGTTTCAACCTGCTTATAGGATTAAAGCTAATGCTGCTGTAAAAAACAGCTAATCTATCCTCTGAAAATAAGAAGGGGATGAATTCAAAGTAACAGCCTGGTAACCTCAATTGCCTGACTTTTCTTCTTTAGAGCATTTGTTAGATTATTTTGACATAAACTTTAAAGACCAACAGCCATAAAGCAGCCATTGCAAGAAATAAACTCTAGATATGAAAATAAATAAATTTATGAAGAGAAATCAAATATATAAAGATAAAGAGTGCCGGAACTGTGCGAGAAAGGCATGCAGAACTGAAACTGATTAAAAAAATCCTAATGTATTAAGTTTAGTTTTAGATAAAAGTTCTTTTTAATTTTTTGGCTTGCAATTTGTGTTTTATTTGTTAAAATAATGAAAAATATAACTACATACAAATTTTCCAATTGCAGTGTATATTATAGTTAGTGTCCTCCAAATATGAATGGTTATGTCATAGAACTTTTGATATACAAATATGAATGGTTATGTCATAGAACCTTTGATATACAATGTTTCTTTGTGTTTAAAAGTGTTATCCAATATCTACAATGTCAAAATATCTACAAAATGTCAAAATATCTACAAAATGTCAAAATATTGCAATAAAGTTCTTTAAGTTCTTTAAGTTTTTTTTTGTTGTTTAGGTTGTAGCTGGGTCTTCCTCTTCTCAAATAGATGGTTCTGGAAATGAACGACACGTTCATGCTGATTTCAATAATGGTAACTATCTTTTTTCGCCTATATTTTAAAGCTTCTTTTAAACATAATTTATAAACTCTTGATTTAATTTGATAATTTTAATATAACTAGATAAAATTTTACTGCTCTATTATTCTTAATATTTCTTTAATTTTGATAGATTTTGGTGATCTTTTTGATGACGATGATTTGGAATAGAGAAGTTTAATTGCCTTCATTTGTTACAGCTTGAAATGGCACATATATAGTGATTATCTTGCTATAATCTGTTTACTAATATCAAATTTAGTAAAATTAGTATACTTTATATACGCATTTTTTTAAAAAATTTCGAATTGATATTGTCCACTTCTATAAGTATGTTGTGCAGATTGAGATGTTTTTTAATTACGTATTATAATTTAGGATTATAATTACATATTATAATTACATTATTTTCTCTAGTGTACTTTCTTATGTACAGCTAAAAATAATTTTGCTTTTTTTGCACGATAGTGTTTCTTACGAACCCCTACTTAAGCCAGTTTCAAGTTTGCACATTATTCACCAACATCTTTGTGTCGGTTGGGAATTTTTGTGTCGGTTGGAAATTTGAATATATATTCTTTAAATTCCACTGAATTTTCATTGCTATTGTTCCAAACAACAGTTTTAACCATACAAATTTATAAGTTTTACAACAGGTTCATCAAAAGGAAGAATTTTTTTGAGAAGGCAAAGATCTGAGGTCACTAAACCATGCTTTGCAAAAATGATTTTTTTGGTAGGCGAACTAGTTTACTTAAAAACATTAGAATATTGTCAAGTTTTGCACAAAATTTTGTATATCTAAGGCTTGAATGATGCAAAGAAGTTTTTCAGAATATTATTAAAGCAAAATATTTTGATTTTAATAGACATGTAACTTGTTTTCGCTGTTAACACGTTCGCTGCCGAGCTATTTTAAACTATGCGTTATTTCTTTGCCGAGCCATAATGTCTGCAATGATTAATTTTTGCCGAGGCTGTTTTGCGTGGTTTCCTTCTCATTGCCAAAGCTAGATATCAACATTCCAATAAAAAAAATATTTTTAATCTGAAAAAATTTTATATTATTTTTTATTCTGAATATAACTGACAAAAAAAAAGCACTACGAGTATACTCGTAACTTGGCAATGGAGAAGGGAATTTTTTTCTCCAGTGCCGAAGTACTCGTAACACCGTAATGAGTATAACTCATTGCGGTGACTACACCTTTTCAAGATGTAATTGAGAACTTGAAAGTTGTAATTAAGAAACGTAAGATGTAATTGAGAAATACAACATGTAATTTAGAAGTCGCAATATGTAATTTAGAACATGGAAGATGTAATTAAGAAACGAAAGATGAAATTTAGAAGATGAAAGTTGTCATTGAGAAAAGTTTATAATATATATTTCAAATTACATATTACGATTTCTTATTTACATGTTGTGTTTCTTAATTACATATGCGACTTCTAAATTACATGCTGTATTTCTCAATTACATCTTACTTTTTTTAATTATAATTTTCAAGTTCTCAATTACATCTTCAAAAGGTGTAGTAATGTAGCTTATTTGATGTATTATTATTACAAATAGTGTTTCAATTTTTTTACACATGCACATTAGGGTACAGTGAGATTTATATGTTTTTGAGAAAAATAAATTTCAAGCTTAAGAAAAGGTGTATTCCTATGTAAAATTAAATTTCAAGGTAGGTTTGTTATGGACCACTTTTTGATCAGAAAACGTCTTGATACCCAAATTTTCATATTTACACATTATTAAAATGAAAAAAACTTAAATTATTATAAAATAAACAAAATCCGTTTTTATGTAATAAACTCTCCTAATAAGCGCAGCGCCGAATTAATTTTAAAAGATATTTTTACTTGGCTCTCCGCTGTATAAAAGCTTTATACAAGATCGAAGTTTGTTACTATTTTATTCATTATTAGTTATTTAATCGAGATATTCATAAATGTCGAAAGTTAAGACTAGATCATCCACCACTGCAATTTCCGATTTTATTGGACCTGGAAAAGATTTTATTCCTAGTGAGCTGCCTACAAACAGAGCAGTTCAAAAAGGGATTTTACTAAAAGAACAAAAAAGCATGACATGCAATCTACACCATAATAAATATTCTAACAAAGATCTTGCTAACGATCTGATTCCATTTGTTCTTGCTCAATGGAGAAAAGCAAATGTTAAGTTTCAACAGCCAGTTATTATTGGTGAGAAATCAATTTATTATAGAATTAAAACCCTTTGGGAGAAAGTAGAAAACGTTGCATGGGGAAGAACTAAGGCAAAAGTAAAAGAAGAACTTATATTGAAGTTAGATAAGCTAATGGACCTCATAACATGTCCTCATAAGATTCTTCTGTGTGAACATGATATGTCTGGGTGTTCTTCCCCCCAAAATTGTAAAAGTAAAGCACATATAAATTGCACCTGTATTTTTTCTAAAAAAATTCCAACTATGGAGCTCAGGTGGTTATACAGTCAAAGAAATAAGACAGGTGAAAAGTCTGACATGCAAATGGGACATGCTGATAAGATTGAGACAACGAAACTTAGAAAAAAATATAAGAGAAAAATCAGTGACGAAATGCTTATGAGAAAAGAATGAAAAAACTACAAGATGATCAAGCATCCTTTGAGGTAAATATAATTTCATAATAGTAAATATTTTCTTTGTTTATATAGCAAATTACACACAAACACACACACACACACACACACACACACACACACACACACACACACACACACACACACACACACACACACACATATATATAAAACAAAAATAATATTTGTAAAAGTTTGGTTTTAGGTCACAGAAAAACAAGATATAGAATTATATGAAGAATATCAAAAAAATATTTCTCCTGATATTTCTCTCAATGACAACTATAATCCAGTTAATGGTAACTTTACTTTAAAACAAGACAATGAAATTAAATTGTTGGTTGAAAGGCTTCTAAAGGATAAATTAGGTGTCTATGCTTTCCTTGTAACACGATTTTTAGAAAAGAAGTCAATAAAAAACACTATGTCAATAAAAAACACAGCAATGGCTAGTATAAGGTAATCATATAGATTATTATTTTGTTGAGCAGCAAAAGTTTGGATGATGAATTAATAAAAGTAAATATAAACTAGTTTTATTTTATAGGTTTGGGATTTCACCTGCCGCAACTGCAGGAATTGCTACAAGTTATCTGCAAGATTTAATTGAAGCAGGATTTCTCACCCCTGAATAATCTTACCTTGCTTGTGATCCTTCTAAGTTGACGAGAGCAAGAAAAAAAATCATGGTAGTAGCAAAGAATAATGACAATTTTAATCTTCCAAAAGCAGATAATATTGGCATTTACTTTGATGGAAGAAAAGATTCAACAAGAGCGATGATAAATGATTCAAATGGACAACTACATCCTATTATTATCAAAGAGCAGCACATTACTGTGACTATAAAACCTGGTGGTCGATATCTTGGTCATTTTACTCCAAATGCACATACTCATTCAGATAAGCCAGCTAAAGAGATTGCTGAAGGTGTTTATAATTTGCTGCAACATTATAATCTTACTGAATCATGTTTAGTACTTGGAGCTGATAGAACTTCAATTAACACTGGCTGGAAAGGTGGTGCTATAACACATCTTGAAAAGATGTTAGGTCACAAATGCCACTGGGCCATATGCATGCTTCATTCAAATGAGTTATTTTTGCGTCACCTAATAGAAGAAATTGATGGACTAACATCATGTAGTACTGGCTTTGTAGGTCCTGTGGGAAAATGTCTTGCTGATGTTAATAAAATGGAGTACAATCCTCAATTTAAAGCTCTTCCAGAGGGAGAGAGCTTTGTTGACATTCCAGAAACAATACTAAAAAATATGTCAACAAATCAAAAACAAACCTACAAGTTATGTAAAGCAGTTAAGATCGGTGTATTGCCACCTAATCTTAGAGAAATTCAATGTGGCCCCTTAAGTCATGCCAGATGGCTCACTACTGGCATGAGAATAGTCTTTATGTGGACAAGGAAACATGACTTAACTGATCAGAGTTTGAAAAATCTTGAGTTACTTGTATTATTTTGTTTACAATTTTACTTTAAACTTTTTTTTGACATTAAAGTTAAAGACAGACTTGAAGATGCTTCCAATCACATTCTGTCTCAATTGAGAATTCTTAGAAATCAACCTGTTATAGTAAGAGAAATTGTGACTCCCTACATCCAGTTAGGCGCTTGGTATGCGAACCATGAAAGTTTATTAACCTCTTTATTATCTAGTAATAATGCAGAAGACCGCAACTTTGCAGTTGACCGAATTTTGGAACAAAGGGGTAATAATATCCTTGGAGACATGCGAATCAGACCAAGAAAAATACCTAAACTGAACTTTGAAGCAACTACTCTTCAAGAGCTAGTCAAATGGGAAAATGGTGTAGTACAAGAACCTGTTTTTACTTGTTCGCTCACTAAAGATAAGTTGGTATTGCTAAGATTGACACCTCTAATAACTCCTTCTGTTAAAATTCATACTCAAAGTACCGAGCGTGCTGTAAAACAAGTGACAGTAGCATCCATGTCAGTAGTTGGGCCAGATGCAAGAGATGGATATATTAGAGCTAGAGCTCAACATAGAGAGTTGCTACCTGTTTTTAAAACAAAGAAAGAAATTTTAATAAATTTTCAATGTCAATAGATTTGAAAGATATGTTGTTTTATTTATTGTTTTTTTAATAGTGTTATAGTAGTGTTATCAAAATATTATTTGAGTAAGATGGGATAGACCTCCTGTTTTTTGGGGAAACCGCATCACTGGCACCACCTTTGTTTCTAATGAAACAAAAAAAACAACTGTTATAAGCAAATTTGTTAATCATTGAAACCTCATTGAAAATTGAAGACCCTCTCCCCTGAAATGTCCAGAATCTGCATTGCTGGTAGGATTCATGCAAGATAATGACTTTGAAACAAGTATCAAAAAAACTTGCAATTTGTCTAGAAACATTATTTGCATTTAATATTTCATCGCAATGAAAAAGAAGGACATGTAAAACATAATAAAGGACAAATGTGACAAATAAGATTTTACTAAATTTTGCAATTTCTAAAAGTGAAAATTTGGGTATCAAAACTTTTTCCGATCAAAGATTTTTTTAAGGAAACCCTATTTAAAATTTGATTTTACATAAGAATACACCTTTTCTTAAGCTTTTAGAAGAAAAAAAATTCTCGCTGTACCCTAATGCACATGCACATTGGCAGTTTTCATGAGTAAAAAAGGTAATTTATATTTCGTTTTCTTTATACTAAATTGTTGTGTTTTTTAGACTAGAAGCTAAAGTATATTTGATAAATACATTATACTGTATGTTATTAAAAATGTGAAAAATAAATTGAAGTACACAATAAGATGTTTTTTAATACATTAAAAAACATTTTAGTGTGCACTTCGAATTTTTTACACAGTATACTAATTAATGTGTTTTATAGATGAGTAATTTCTTTTTTTATAAATAGATAATTTATAAATTTATCTATATCCAATTAGCTCAACACAGATATTCCACAATTGGATCAGCACATATGATAATGGAAGATTGTGAGGACAGTGAAGATGATGTTGATGATATTCAAGATTCGGATTCATTTTTTGCTTATACTAATACATCTTCGAGCTTGACTGCATCATAATCAGATTCTGAAGATAATAAGAAAGTGAGGACAATCAGTTAACAGACGTTCATCTAGCAGCCACTGCAGAAGATTTTTTTAATGCCGCCGAAAAGAGCTAAAACAACGGTTGGTCCATCTAAAAATTCAAACCAATGGAAAGATGAGCCGAATATTGTAAAACAAATTCAATTTACTGCCGATCCTGGTTTGAAGATAAATCAATAAACATACATTTGTGGTACTTTAAGAACTGACCGAAAGTCAAATCCAAAAGAGTGTACAAAAGCAAAACTGAAACAGGGAGACGTTATAAGCAGAAGCAGAGTGGGTGTAGTGGTTGCTAAATAGAACGACAAAAGAGACGTGCCAATGATTAGCAACTTGCATTCGTTGCAAATGATTGAAGTGACAAACAGGAGAGGAGAAAAGAAAATGAAACCCAACATTATTAAAGATTTCAATCAATGTATGTCAGGAGTAGATAGGGCGGAACAAATGGTATCATACTATGATTGCCTAAGAAAGACAATTAGGTGGTATAAAAAAGTAGCACTTCATCTCTTTGGTTTTGTTTAATGCTTACTGTCTAAACAGCAAATATGGAGTAGATAACACAATTTTCTTGCTTAAGTTTAGAGATTTATTGAGTGAACATTTGAATGAAATTGTGCCTAGAATCACCAGTAATAGTACTTGTCTTCAATACCACTACTTGTCTTCAATACCACCGAATGAAAAGAAAAAATTCCCAACCAAACCATGTCGAGTCTGCTCTAAAATAAAACGTAAAGAAACACGATATGAGTGTGCTGTTTGTGAAAATAGACCTACGTTATGTATTGGCGAATGTTTTAGAATGTATCATTCAACAGAATAGGTTTACACTTGAATTTTCATGAAATAAAATTAAATCAATATCAATGTTTTATTTTTATCTGTTTTAAGCTATTTCTGTCTTTATCTGCATTTTTTGTTAGGTTCCCTGGATTTTTAAAATAAAAACTTGAATGTAATATTTTCTGAAATCAAATGTGAAGCTAAGAAAAAAAAAAAAAAAGAACAGACAAAGCCAGTCATGCACAAATATTATTTGAAATAAGTTAGTATAACTACGAGTTTACTCGTAGTTGGCAAACTCATTCTAGCCCACAGTTCAGCTTTGTTGTTTTGCATTTCTTAATTTTTCTTTGACTAGTTTCCATAATTTTCAATTGGATTCAAGTCGGGAGATGGCGCAGGGCCATGGTAAAACATTGATGTTATTTTTGGGACGTCTAGTCTTTTCCCATCGTTACCAAATAACATAAACTTGCTTTCATCACTAATTAAAATAATTTTCTACTTTTTAAACCTTACATCCCATCTTAACTTAAGTCTTTATATGATCTTGCAAATATTTTTTTCTCAACAATCGTACTTTTTTAAATTAGTATCGTGTAAGTTGATAGCCAGAGGGATGGTTTTGTATTATGCGGTATTGCCTATATAGTAATGTCCGATAATAAAAAAAATCGTACGGTATCAAATGGTCACATAGTCTCGTTTGATATCAATAAGAAAAAAAATCAAAAATGTGACTTTGAAAATTTGTTATGAACAAAATAAAAGAGAGAGATCTTTTTGAAGATAAAGTATTTTTTTAACCATCTAAAAGACTCTGGCTGTCTTTCATTTGTTGTTTTTTTTCCTTTGTTGGTATTTAATAAGTTTCTTCTGTTAATGAAAAGTCTGCTTCATGTTCCATATCGCTTTCACATTCTGGTTCCATGGGCCATTTTTTGACTTGATTCTCTAGAGTGCAACAGTTCTCACTATAAAAACAAGTTTATCTGTCTTGTTGATGTCGAGATTGCATCTTCAATCAGGTCAGAAGCAGAAAATACCCTTTTAGATCATGCAGAGGTTGGCGGAGTTGCCAACCAGGATCTTGCGACACCTGGAAGAATAGGCAGCTCAACTGTATGTTGCTTCCACTATACCAAGAAGTCAGTATTACCTCCATTTTTGTCTTCTTGCTTTTTGATACTTGTCTATTTTCTATTTAAAAAATGGATTTCTGAGTGCCTGATGTGAGGTAGTGTCTTCCTTCTTCTTCTCCTTCTCTAAGTTAACTTTATATTCGTCTTCTGCCCAACCGTTGTGTATCAGCATCAGAATCCTCACCAGCAATAATGCTGGTGGAGTTGAGGCAGATGATGACGAATTCTCAAAGCATTCTTTGATTATGATGTGGTTGTCAATGAGTTTTTTGATATTAAGGAGATGTCCACGGAAAAACGGATGGACGTAAAATAGCCGAATGCAAATGCGGGAAATCTCTTATTTAGTCCTGATAATAAGCCCTTCAAGAATTTCTCTCTGGTTGGTAGCATCCCCGAGTGAGGTTCTTTCAATCATCACCTTTTGTATCAAATAAATGAGTGGGACCTTCAGTCAAAACATGGCTTGCAGCATGTCAAAATGACTGTTTCCTCTCGTGGTCACTGTGCAGTGTTGAGTTTGTGATCATTTCATGTGGCAGAGTCTTCTTCTTTAGTCATTAAAAATACACTGCTGTCTAGAGCGCGCGGCGTATTTATCGCCTGACCAACAACACACAGTTTATAAGGTACTTTTCTTAATCATTCGGGGTTTGAGAGTGTGTTGTCATATGCTTTTGCAATGTTGACACCAGTGTATTACTCTTTGAATAAGCACACTTCCAATGTAAATTTCTTTAGGACAAAGTGTGGAGAGATGTAATGTAATGTAATGTAATGACACCAATGATTCATTTGCCTTTGAGGTCTAATGGTCGGTGGTCGGTGGCGCAAAGTGATTAAGACCGATGACCTTTTTTCCATGGCTTGACGGCTCCCTTTAGTGTATTTTGTAGTATTTTTTGTATTTTAGAGTTGGGGGAGCTTACCTTTCAAGAAAATTGTTGAATGTTTTATAGTGTCTTTGGTAATAAGTGGCCGCTTTTTTGTAACCGCCTTCTTTCGGAGAGTTGGAGGTTTGAAGTTACCTCCTTTGTGGATCTAGAAGGACCTGCCTCAATTAAAATTGGTTCTTTCTCTGCTTGCAGTTTCCGCTTATCTTCATTCTTTTGAAGCTCGATCAATAACTTCCTATGTTATGTTTTGATGTACTTTCGCAAACAAGTATTTGATTAGTTTGTGGCAAGCTTATTTCCAAAAGTTTTACACAGATTCTCCTGAAAATGTAAAACATAATTTAATAAGAAATTAAAACAACTACGAGGTATTAACCTAGAAACAAGGTATTAGTGTTTAAAAGTTTGGGGTTTATTAATATTTTATATATATAAAAAGCGATTTTGTTAAAAATGTAATACAGTACAATCTCTCTAATTCGAATCTCCTTAATTCGAAAACCTCCGTAATTCGACTAAATGTAAAGTCACCGTGACATTCGCTTAAGAAACTCTTTTGTTTAACTTTCTATAATTCGAATCTCTATAATTCGAAAACCTCTGTAACTCGATTGGATTTTTTGACCCTTTAGTGAGAATTTCTCTGTAAATCGATTTTTTTTATTTTCTGACGTGTAAAAAGCTCGTTAACCGTTTAGTTCTTTTTTCAAATTTCGAATGTTTTGAGTTTTTGAAAAACGATTAACATGAATTATTATCTTTTGTTTAAAAAACGTCATGGCATCAAAGAGACCGCATGAAGAAACCAATTTAAAGCGGAAACACGATGTTCTACTGGAATTGGAGAAAGGAAAAATAAATAGAGGTTTCGAAAATCTTTGATATTCCACCAAACATTCTTTTAACCTGGAAAAAGAATAAAGATAAATTCTTAGACGCTTTTCGTCAAGGAAATTTGGCTAAATGGGTGAAGGTTGATACGTATTATCATGTCAACAAAAAGCTCAGCTGTACAACGTCAAAATACAGTATCTGTATTTTTCATAATTTGATATGAAAATGATTTTGTAAAGTACGTTGGGCCACCAACTTAACTTCATACTTATCACTTGAAACTTTATAATATGAAGATTCAAGTGATAAGTATGAAGTTAAGTTGGCGGCCCAACGTACTTTACAAAATCATTTTCATATTAAATTATGAAAAATACAGATACTGTGTTTTGACGTTGTACAGCTGAGCTGTACTTAAATGTTTCAAACAAATGAGCTTATATTCAAAAAAGGCGATCTACAATTACTGAATTTTTTTTTAAATAAAAAAGTTTACAACACATAATCTCTATTACATTTATGCTTAAGAATCACTATTTGTTTGTTTTTTCATCTCTATTTGTAGTTTGACCAGAATATTTGAAAAAAAATCAACTTTCTATAATTCGAAAATCTCTCTAATTCGAACTTTTATTTTTCCCCATGAAGTTCGAATTAGAGAGATTGTACTGTATTTTTGAAAGGATTTGAAGCAAAAAAATCCCACTGTTGAGGAGGTATATTTCAATCTGCTTATCAATAAAACTTGGTTCAAAGCTTTAGTTTGAGCTACTGAGGCAAAAAAAGTCCTTCGATTTTAACGTTTTGCTAATAAAACAGGCATTACAACAAATCTTCAGTCATTATGAATAAAAAAAGAAAATTGTTTTTTGCTATTTTTTAAGTTATATTGATCTGAATTTTTTTTCCAAAAAAAAAGGATACTAAAATTTATGACAATTAAAAAAAGAGCTTGTTTTAATTGTGTCACCAAGCAACTGAATTGCACACAGTTGCACACCACAAGGTGCCAAATGGATGAACAAGCATAAGATATAAAATACAATTGATACTTAGTGAGTAGTACATACCTGTATTTTTGTTGAAACAATCCTAGATTAAAGATGTTGTAGGAGGCATGATGATTAGTTTAGATGTTGAATGTTGAACAAAAATGATAGAAGATATCAGACGAGAGCTATGATAGCACCCGAGATTTAGTTAAAATATTTAACTCTATTATCTAAATTTACTATTTCAACTTTCTAATTTTTTGTAATGTGAAGCGGGAGAATCAAGAAAAAAAAACAACGATCAGAAAAGACGCGGAGACTTATTCAACCTGCCATATAATAAATGATAACGCAAAAAGAAGAAAAGTAACGACCGGAGAAGACGTACACACAATGATTCATCAACCTGTCACGTAAGTAATTGATAAAATGGAAAAAAGAAAGGTTAAATTAAAAAAAACAACTGCGAAAGGACGTAAACAAGAAGATTCATAAGGGATAAAACGGAAAGAAAAGTTAAAAAACAACTGGGAAAAGACAAAGACTCATCAACCGGTCATATAAATAAACGATAAATAGGTATCGCAACAGAAACCAACCAAAAACTATTAAAGTTTAAAAAAATAGAGTTTTACAGAGAGAGAAGGGAGATGGATAGAAGGAGGAAGACGAAGTTTTAAAGAGAAGTAAAAGACAGTTTTAAGAAAGTTTTTAAGAAGAATTTTAAAGAGAGAATTTTTGTGATTGAAATATATTTGAATAAAAGAGAAAAAGAAGTAAGGAATAAAACAGAAGAAGAATAAATATTAATCAAAGAAGAATAACCAGAGGATTTCTGCCGTTTTAAATAAAGAAGAGATATTCGTATAAAAAAAAAGAACAGAAAGAGGAATAATTGATAAAAACTGTATCGAACACTACAAGTAAAGTAAGAGAGTATTATTTGTATTTTGTAAATGTAATGAATAAAAAAGTGCTAACCATTACCCACTAACAGAAAGTTCATTGAGTTATATTGTATAATAGAATATACTGAGGACGGCAAACACAACCTTAACCCTTTACACATAAAACCAGATTCATACCTCTGTAAATCCTAAACCTTACTACAGCTACAAACTTACAAAGATAACAAACAATTAAACCGACTTTAAATTAAATCATTAAAATGTCGTTTTCACAATAAGAACAAAATACAGATTATTGTGAAGAACCTAGCAGCGATATGACATGTTTGGACCGATACATTCGCATTATCTCGAAGTCGATACTGTAAGGTATCGTACCGATGCCAGACGATTCGATACCGATTATATAAAGTCTTTGTACTATATATAGTAATTGTTTGTAATTAAACGAATTGTAGCTTTGTTAGTACTTCGAAAAGCTTATTTGGGTCTATATTTTAATTTTACCGTCTATTTCAAAAGGTTGGGTAAGTTGTTTTTCCTGCGCTTTAAAGTAAGAAATTTAACACTAATGCAACAAGGAAATGTATCAATAAATAGAGCTGTCAATTGTACAAGGGAAATTTTATATTTTCAACTTGGTATGTAGACCATACATCTACAAATATTATTCTGAGGTAAAAATCTTCATATCAACTTTTGGAGACTTGGTTAACATCTTTGCAAAAAAACATTGCTTTGCAAACTTACAAATGCACAATTTTTTTCATTAGCATTAATGTGCTTTTAGCATTATTTTTAGAAAATTAAGTTTGACTTTTAACAGTTGTCTTTAGAAAAGCATTCTGGTCAAAGAAAAAAATTTATCTCGTTCCATGATGGCGCTTTACAGGGAGCGAGAAACAATGCTGGTTTCAACTTATTTTACAAAACAGTTAAAAAGTAAGAAAACGAATTTTTTACCACTCCAATACTTGAAGTTTTAAGAAAAAGAAAGCTGCCAAATTATTCCATTCTCAATATTATGTTTAGCCACGTACCTCAAGTGAGGCATATCATCTACAAAATACTTGCAATTTTTTAATTGACAATTTACAATGGAAGTAAATTATGTGATAATTTTATTGATTGATCACGATGAAATTCAGCACCCTTTCATCGTTAATTACTTGTAAACTACTTAAACTAATTTTTCTAAATTTTTAACGCAATGAAACTAACTAATTTATTTATTTCAATAGTTGGTTACATTTTTAAATGGACACTTAGATAGAAACCGAATATTTTTGCGAGCACCTGACATCATCATCTGGATCTTACTTTGAGTTACTTTTTTTAAAGCTTCCACCTTTTTTTTTTTAAAATCTTCTTCATCTGAAACTAATTCCATACTTTTCAACAGGATTCCTTTTATAATTAACCAATAACTTCTAAAAGATTTCAAAAGTTTTCTAAAAAATAATCGATTTCTTTCGAAGTTTACAACATACTTAAAAAACTACCGAAAAAACACAGGCGATAATGAAAAACTCTTTGCTGAACGGTAAGGTTTTTACCTGGGTATGGTTTCATTAACCATGGTTTAAGTGCAAATACATCATCTCCAACAAGGACTGGTGGAACTTTAGGATCAGTTTCAGAAATTTCTGGTAAATGAAAACTTCCCTCATTAAATGCTCTACCAAATGTGCTTGCATTTAAAATGGCAGCACCATTATCCCTTCCATAAGCCCCAATGTCAACCATTGTAAAACAATATTTAGCATCACAAATGGCTAATAAAATCATGCTGTAAAATCCTTTGGAGTTGTAAAAAGAAGAACCTGATTTTGCAGGAGCCTAAATGCGTACATGCTTTCCATCAATAGCTCCTATACATTGTGGAAATTTCAAATTCTAATTAAACTCTAATTTAACTCTAATTAAACTCTTAAATGATGTTTTGCCATTCTTTTATGTCATTTGGTGCTCTTAGAAATATTTTTTTGAGAACTTCCCATATAGCACAACAAGTTTCTTCGATTATATTACAAACTGTATCTCTGCCAACTCGAAAATTAAAGGACTGAGTTTGTTGTAATTCTCCTGTAGCCAGGTATCGAATTGTAATAATCTTTGCGATGGACATATAGACTCTCTACTGGGACAATACTTTTTCGTTAATGAAGATCCGATTAATGATAAAAGGTGTTCAAGTCTGTCAGGAGACATTCTTAAGTACCGATAAAAAAAAAATCCCTACCAAATAGCATCATTTCTTGCACCAAAGAACTAAACGCACCTTGCTGAACGCGATTTTTAAATAGTTCTCTGACCCAAAACATATGCTTTCTTTTCTTAACGCTTTTTCGACGTCTTAAAATTAAAAGTGTAACAAAAAGTCGATAATGTAGAGTGATATTTTTTTTTATAACAGCCATTTTTTGTTTGTTTACACCGTTTTTTATGAAAGATTTTTGCGCTAATTAAAATACTTCACAGCATCCAGAAAAAAAGAGCACATGATTACAAAATTTTATTTATATTTTCGTGATGCTGATGCGTTTTTTAACACACCCTGAATAAATTTATGAACTGTCTTCTCCGATTCCTCAGGATATGTCTTTCGGACAGCCGTTAAAAAGAGAAAATTAATGAAGCAATAATAGGTCAAGAAAATCATTGTTTTTTTGGAAAGCAGCGTTAGAAGACACTTACCAATTATACATTTATAAAGGTGGGTTTCCTTAAAATTTCTCAATTCGCCTCTCTGTCTATCCATATTGAAATTTATCATCAGCGAACAATGTAATTTCTAAATTCAATTAGTTTCTCAGAAATCTGTAAAATATGTGCTTGTAATAACCTAGCCATAGGCCCTTTACGGAAATAGTTCAAAATTCTTTTGAATAATTAGTTGGTCATTTGCACATAGTCAATGCAGAAATCTGGAAACATATATAATACCAGTAGCTATAAGAGGAGACTATATTTTTGATGTTACTTATACGACTGGCAACTAAAATCGTAATCTGTCCGCTTGCGAAATTCTTGTTCTTCATTAAACTATTTTAAACATCATTACTACTCTTCCTTCCCAAGAACCTTTGATAATGCACCCTTTCACAAGAATAATATCCAGCATGAACAACAGTCCATTTTAAAAATGATCTTGCTGGAGCATCACAGTGAAAAGTTCTAACTTTAACAGTGTGTTCAACTGATTTTATTGTCAGACCCGTATAGTTTTAAACCACACAATTCTTGTCATTCTTCCGTAAATGGATATAAAGACGTAATTAAAAAGGCAATTAAGGAAGGAATTAAAACATGGACGTTAGTGATCGACCGGTGTTGCGTTAAAAAAGTTACTCGTTAAAAAAGTTAACAAATAGTTCTGCGCATGCGTTACGCGTGCGCAGTATGATTAAAAAGCGTTCGTTAGGGAATGAAATTTGTCGTTAAAAAAGTTGTATCGTTTCGTTAGGGTATGTAAAATATTAAAAAGTAGTTAACACTTTCGCTGCCAACTACGAGTATACTCGTAGTAAGTTGGCGTCATTTATTTGCCAACTACGAGTATACTCGTAGTAAGTTGGCGTCATTTATTTGCCAACTACGAGAATACTCGTAGTAAGCTGGCGTCATGAGTTTGCCAACTACGAGTAAACTCGTAGTTATACTAACTTATTTCAAATAATATTTGTGCATGACTGGCTTTGTCTGTTCTTTTTTTTTTTTTTTCTTAGCTTCACATTTGATTTCAGAAAATATTACATTCAAGTTTTTATTTTAAAAATCCAGGGAACCTAACAAAAAATGCAGATAAAGACAGAAATAGCTTAAAACAGATAAAAATAAAACATTGATATTGATTTAATTTTATTTCATGAAAATTCAAGTGTAAACCTATTCTGTTGAATGATACATTCTAAAACATTCGCCAATACATAACGTAGGTCTATTTTCACAAACAGCACACTCATATCGTGTTTCTTTACGTTTTATTTTAGAGCAGACTCGACATGGTTTGGTTGGGAATTTTTTCTTTTCATTCGGTGGTATTGAAGACAAGTAGTGGTATTGAAGACAAGTACTATTACTGGTGATTCTAGGCACAATTTCATTCAAATGTTCACTCAATAAATCTCTAAACTTAAGCAAGAAAATTGTGTTATCTACTCCATATTTGCTGTTTAGACAGTAAGCATTAAACAAAACCAAAGAGATGAAGTGCTACTTTTTTATACCACCTAATTGTCTTTCTTAGGCAATCATAGTATGATACCATTTGTTCCGCCCTATCTACTCCTGACATACATTGATTGAAATCTTTAATAATGTTGGGTTTCATTTTCTTTTCTCCTCTCCTGTTTGTCACTTCAATCATTTGCAACGAATGCAAGTTGCTAATCATTGGCACGTCTCTTTTGTCGTTCTATTTAGCAACCACTACACCCACTCTGCTTCTGCTTATAACGTCTCCCTGTTTCAGTTTTGCTTTTGTACACTCTTTTGGATTTGACTTTCGGTCAGTTCTTAAAGTACCACAAATGTATGTTTATTGATTTATCTTCAAACCAGGATCGGCAGTAAATTGAATTTGTTTTACAATATTCGGCTCATCTTTCCATTGGTTTGAATTTTTAGATGGACCAACCGTTGTTTTAGCTCTTTTCGGCGGCATTAAAAAAATCTTCTGCAGTGGCTGCTAGATGAACGTCTGTTAACTGATTGTCCTCACTTTCTTATTATCTTCAGAATCTGATTATGATGCAGTCAAGCTCGAAGATGTATTAGTATAAGCAAAAAATGAATCCGAATCTTGAATATCATCAACATCATCTTCACTGTCCTCACAATCTTCCATTATCATATGTGCTGATCCAATTGTGGAATATCTGTGTTGAGCTAATTGGATATAGATAAATTTATAAATTATCTATTTATAAAAAAAGAAATTACTCATCTATAAAACACATTAATTAGTATACTGTGTAAAAAATTCGAAGTGCACACTAAAATGTTTTTTAATGTATTAAAAAACATCTTATTGTGTACTTCAATTTATTTTTCACATTTTTAATAACATACAGTATAATGTATTTATCAAATATACTTTAGCTTCTAGTCTAAAAAACACAACAATTTAGTATAAAGAAAACGAAATATAAATTACCTTTTTTACTCATGAAAACTGCCAATGTGCATGTGCATGTGTAAAAAAATTGAAACACTATTTGTAATAATAATACATCAAATAAGCTACATTACTACACCTTTTGAAGATGTAATTGAGAACTTGAAAATTATAATTAAAAAAAGTAAGATGTAATTGAGAAATACAGCATGTAATTTAGAAGTCGCATATGTAATTAAGAAACACAACATGTAAATAAGAAATCGTAATATGTAATTTGAAATATATATTATAAACTTTTCTCAATGACAACTTTCATCTTCTAAATTTCATCTTTCGTTTCTTAATTACATCTTCCATGTTCTAAATTACATATTGCGACTTCTAAATTACATGTTGTATTTCTCAATTACATCTTACGTTTCTTAATTACAACTTTCAAGTTCTCAATTATATCTTGAAAAGGTGTAGTCACCGCAATGAGTTATACTCATTACGTTGTTATGAGAATTTCGGCACTGGAGAAAAAAATTCCTTCCCCATTGCCAAACTACGAGTATACTCGTAGTGCTTTTTTTTTTGTCAGTAATATTCAGAATAAAAAATATTATAAACTTTTTTCAGATTAAAAATATTTTTTTTATTGGAATGTTGATATCTAGCTTTGGCAATGAGAATGAAACCAAGCAAAACAGCCTCGGCAAAAATAAATCATTGCAGACATTATGGCTCGGCAAAGAAATAACGCATAGTTTAAAATAGCTCGGCAGCGAACGTGTTAATACTCTATATTAAAAATGGCTGTCCATGTTTACTAAGTTGCTGAATTCATAAGCTTTAATACTGATATATGGACCAGTAGTTCAAATGAAAGCTTCATGAGCCTGACAGGTCACTGTTTAGACAATACATTTAATCAGAAAACTTGTTCTTAGAGTAGCTATTTCCTGAGAGGCATACAGCAGCAAAT
Source organism: Hydra viridissima (assembly GCF_058129835.1). Taxonomy (NCBI): domain Eukaryota; kingdom Metazoa; phylum Cnidaria; class Hydrozoa; order Anthoathecata; family Hydridae; genus Hydra; species Hydra viridissima. Next base: position 5,194,802 of record NW_028324310.1, read on the forward strand.
ATTGCTGAATTGACTGAAGATATTATAGCTGTATTTAAAATATCACCTTCAAAAATTCATTTAATAGCTGGAGATAATGGTGCAAATATTGTTAAGGCTAATAAAGATACCCCATACGATAGTATGCCTTGTTTTTTACACACACTGCAACTAGTAATTAATGAGTGTATTTTTGAACAAACAGTAGTCAAGAATGTTATTGCAAACTGCCATTCAATTGTTGGGCATTTCAGCCATTCTCCCCAAGCCTGCCATAAACTTAAAGCTCTTCAAGAAGCAAACAATGTTCCTAAGCACAAATTTATTCAAAATGTTCCAACAAGGTGGAATAGTACCTATCATGTTAGAACAAATTTATGAACAGGAAACCTCTAACCATATATGCACTTGAAAATGGAAAGCTTCCTTCATTAAATGCAAACAAATGGATAATTATTGGACAATTTAGTGTTTTGCTAAAAAATTTCCAAAAAACAACAGTTCGCTTGAGTGAAATTCTATTGTCTCAAATATTATACCACAGATACAGCTTTTGAAACATTTCATTAATAAAGCTTCAATTTATGACAACTGATTTAACTTATTCAATTGAGAATAAATTCAAACAATATACTGATAACTATAACATCATCTTGTCAGCATTTCTTGATCCCAGATTCAAATCAAAAATGTTCAAAAATGAAAACACCTTCTCAGCTGCTAAAACATAACCATTCAACTTATTAAAACCCATGAAAATATAAAAAACATCAAAGTTACTGAAAATGATTGATCTGCAGCTTGGGACATTAAAAATATTGACTCAGAATATGCAAATAATGGTACAGTACTAAATGATTACAAAGATATAGTAGAAATGGGTTTTGACAATTGCTTTGAAGAACTTGTAGGATTTAATTCTAAACAAATCTGCCAACCACAAACTTTAATTTCAAATGAAACTTTATTAAACGAAATTCAACTCTACTCAAATGAAGACCTTATTGACAAAAAAAGCAATCCTTTGTTGTGGTAGAAATCACAGAAAACTAAAATGCCACTGTTAGCAAAGCTTGCTTTAAAGTATTTAAGCTACCTACCGTCTTCTGTGGAAAGTGAAAGACTTTTTAGTATTGGTGGAAATGTATATACTGCAAAGAGAAATAGCTTAACAGGAGCTCATGGTGAAATGTTAATGTTTCTGAACTATAACATGAGAAATTAAAAATATTTGATTTTGTCTCTTCAGCCTATTTTTTAAATAAACAAATTTTAAAATAAAAAAAAATTCCATGTTTTTGTCTTTGAGAAAACTAAAGTTAAAGTATCAGTGTCAGTATAATTCTTTTAGAAGTGAGTATCTATGTTCTATTTTTTCATGAAATATAATTTATTTAGGAGTTTAAAAGCTGTGATACTATGAGGAGGTCAAACGAAAAAAAAAATGTCATGAAAAAAGTTTAACTTTAAAGAATTAGAAAGTTGCGGGAAAAAAAAGTTTGGAAAAAATAATTGAAACTCTGTTTTTCAGCCATAGCTCAAAAATAAAAAAAGAATGTCTCCCAATGCCTTGATCAAAATTTCAAAGCATATTCTGTTGTGGATTTGAGGTTTGCGCAAATAAAAGAGTATTGTCAACTGGGGTAACTTTGGTCAGTTTTGGCAGTTTTTCTTAAACATCTCTGAATCTTATAAACTTTTTTACAGCTTTCTTTTTGGTAATAACATTATAGGTCTTGGCTATAGGGCTCTATATTTATTTATTTCATTTTTTTATTACAAATATTTTTAAACGCCGAAAAGTGACCAATGTTACCCCAGGTTTTTATCATGTTTGATCAATAATATCCCTGCTATGGGGTAACACTGGTCACTTTGGAGTTTTAAAAAATCATCAGTTCTTAGAGAAACATGAAAAAAACATTTAAATGGACAAAAAATTTTGCAACAATGCTCCTTGTTATTGTGCAAAAGTCATTAAAAGTCATTTTCTAGTAGGTCATCATCGTCACCTGAGGATGATGACACTTGTTCAACTCTTGCCCTTTTCTTGTTATTCTTAGTGTTATTGTTATTCTTTGATGTGGTAGGAGTTGTGTTATTCACCAGATCTTGCGGTGTTATGGCTTTGCCAGGTGTGATCTTTTTTCTTCTGGTGCGCTTTGTTTTCCCATCTTGTCCACAATGTTTCACTAATAGACCTGCTATAGCTTCATTTAATACTTCCTTAACAGTACTACAGGTACCTCCTCCAATGTCTTTGTTAACCTGTGGCAAACGCTTCATGATGATTTCTTTAACGAAGGGAAATATTCCACTAGCCTTGAAGTCAGATCTCAAATTATCGCTTTTCAATTTCAATTGACGTTGCAGTAGAGCAAGAAGACCGTGGAACTGATTTTTCGGTATTGATTCTTTGATGCGCGATTCCCTTCGCCAATTTTCCAGTATCCTGCGCCATTCTATCTTTAGCGGACGGAAAACAGCAACGTCTAGCGGTTGAAGCAAATGGGTAGCGTTTATTCCAAACTGTCGACTAGCCTTTCTCACGCTCATTCTTCCAGTTAAATATTCTTTCATAGAATTGGACAACGTTTCTTGACTGTATGTAGTTGCATATGCTCTTGAACCAGGCTTTCGCTTATATTTCCTCGGCATTTTCACCGGCTAAGAATCTAAATGCTTCAATAAATGAATCAGAAATGACAAAAACCCCAAAATAAACTCAATGTAGTCCACGAAGTAACTGCTATATTCACAAAAACTGTTGATATATCAAAATTGTTGATATAAATTGTTGATATAATAGTTGATATATATTGTGGTATCTCTAACAAAATTAAAACATGCAATCTTTGTTAAACTTTAGGAATTTAAAAAAATAATCAACAATTGACCAAAGTTACCCCGGCGACCAAAGTTACCCCGGTTGACGGTACCATTTTGAATACTTTTTTAACAGGCAAACTTTTTTAACGCCTTACGGCGTTAAAAAAGTTATAATTATTTTGTGCACGCGCAGAATTCACAGTTTATAAACTTTTTTAACAACTAACTTTTTTACAATGATATATTATATATACTAGATGTCTAACTTCGATCCGAAATGTGAAGCCGTGGGAGCCATTTCTAATTCGGGCAAAAACTTGCATTTTTAACTTTTATTTCGCACGTCGGATATAGTTTTTGCCCTTATTACAAATGGCGGATACAATTTGTAAACAAAAAAAGCGGCTTCACTTTTTGTCCAATAAAATCCCGCAAGTTAGACATCTAGTATATATAATATATCATTGCTTTTTTAACGCAACACCGGAACAGAAATTTTGCCGGAACCGGAACCACACCTGTAAAAGATTCTAAACATTCCTAACCGGAACCGAAAATAAATCCAAACCGAAACCACTGATCTCAAAATATAACTGGATAGCGTATTCAATAGTCTTTTTCAAAAAAATTTGAAGCCAAAATTGGCCTCCCATGATGGCGGCGACCGGAGCTCCTAGCGGTGAATCGATGTGCATTTTATTAGGCTTTTTACAGAAATATGAAAGAAAATAAATAGAGTTTTGAAAGAAAAACTAGACTATGAAACAAATTTTTTAAAATTTTAAAGAAATAAAATGATTTCTAAAAAAATCAGATAAAGTAATTATTTAGATACTAAGGTACAAAATATTCGATATACTTTTAAGTGCAGTTTACGATTAAATAATATTTATGCATAGTTTATGTACCTTTTAGTTCTTAGTTACCCAATGCAGTGTGCTAGAAGGTTGATAACATAACTGTATGGTAAGCGGCCTTGAACTATTATATATATATATATATATATATATATATATATATATATATATATATATATATATATATATATATATATATATATATATATATATATATATTGGGTTGGGGAATATCTTCGTAGCGTTTTTATATTTTATTTTATTTTACAACGATTTGTTTCTGTTTGACAAAGCGTAAATATTCATTCGATAGAGCTCTTTCTGCTCTACAAAACTGTCCTAATCGTCTTTTGGAATAATTTAATTTTTTTTTACTTTTAAGGCTTAAAAATGGAATATCCAGGAGGTAAAAAACAACATTTTCGACACCTACTTTTCTTCGCTTTTCATCGAGGCCAAAAGGCTGCTGAAGCAACCCGGGACATTTGCAACGTATACGGAGACGGTGTCGTAGGTGAGTCCACTGCACGAAAATGGTTTGCAAAATTTAAAAATGGCGATTTTGACGTCGACGACACACCTCGCAGCGGGAGACCTTCTGACTTCGACGAAGAGCGTCTCAAAGCACTTTTAAAGGAGGACGGTCACCAAACAAGTCGTGAATTGGCCGAAAAAATGAACTGTGATCATAAAACGATTCTCAACCATCTTCATTCAATGGGATTTGCTGAAACATTGGGAGCCTGGGTACCTCACGAGTTGAGCGAAGTAAACAAAGAAAATCGCCTTCAAATTGCTTTTCAATATCTCGCCCGCCATTGAGCAACACGTGGTCATAAACAGCGCTTTTTGTATCGAATCGTCACGGGAGATGAGAAATGGTGTCTATACATTAATATGAAGCAAAGGAAGGAATGGGTGGCACCAGGAGATACGCCAAAGCCCAGAGTCAAGCGTGACCTTCAAGGCCAAACCATACTCCTTCACGACAACGCCAGACCCCATGTTGCACAAGTCGTCAAAGCCACACTCCAAGAGCTCGAATGGGAGGTCCTTCAGCATCCGCCGTATTCTCCGGATCTTGCACCCACAGATTACCATCTTTACCGATCTCTGTCGAACCATATGAGGAGCGTTACCTTCGATAATGAAGAGGAGCTTAAAAAGCGGGTCAATAACTTCTTTAATACTAGACCGGGCGATTTTTGATGGAAAGGCATCGACAAATTGGTTGAGAGGTGGGAGGAGGTCGTAAACAGCGATGGCGAATACATAATCGATTAATTTATTGTTATAAGTAAAGATTTCCCTTAAATAAAATTCTTTGATAAAAACGCTACGAATATATTCCCCAACCCAAAATATATATATATGTATATATATATATATATATATATATATATATATATATATATATATATATATATATATATATATATATATATATATATATATATATATATATATATATATATATATATATAATAACTCTAGAAGGAACCTCTGAGTTGTGTGTAATCACAGCACTCAGCTAATAGTTCATGCAGCATTTATAATTTTGTAGTGCCTATCTGATAAACTAATGCCTAAAAAAGATTCACTATTAAAAAACAAACTAAATTTTAGCGAATTAAAATTTCTACTTAGCTTTACTGAGAACTTTTATTTTATTATATTTATTCTAAAAAACGAAAAACAGAAAGTTTATATAGAACAACTTATTGTAAGAATATGTTTTGTTAAATAAAAAAATATTTATATTTGAAATTTATGTAAATTGTAATATTCCGACACTTTTATGAAAAAAATCTTATGTTAAACACAAAAACTAGATTTGTATTAGAAACTTATATATTAATTAATATTTGAGCTTAAGAAATAAAACTTGATTATCATCAATTTCTTAATTTTCATATAACCATTCGTTAATTCCGCCGCCATCTTGGGAGGCCAAAACTGGCTTCAAAAAATTTCCCGTATACGCTATCCAGTTATATTTTGAGATCAGTGACCGAAACAGGAACAGAAACCGGAACCGAAAATAAGTAATATATTTTTAAAAAGTTTGTTCTAATTTAAACAAAAATTAATGTAGTAAGAATAATTAAAATTTTACATTTTTTTTAAAAGTTTTTCCGAAACCTAAGGCATCGAGAAGCACTTAGACAATCCAAAAAAATCATTTACCACTTAAATGATTTTTTGGATTGCCAAAATCCACATTAATCATTTTCCCCTGTTCGAGAATGCGCAATAATTTTTACAATGTGCGAAAAAGATGGAGTTTTTTTTCATTATAGTCAGACTTTGAGCTGCAGGAGCAAGTTCATCTTTAGGAGGTTCAAAATTGTCAATTTGGACCATGACAAGACGTTTAAGAAAATGAGCTGGAAGAAGTGGAATGGTGATAGTTCAGCTCAAATTATAGCGATAAAAACATTACAAGATATGAATATTAATTTAAAATTAATTTAAACATTTAAACAAGAAAATCAATTAGTTTTCAAACAAAGCCAAATTTTATTTACATTAATTCTCAAGCTTAACTACTAATTTAAAAAATTTTTTAATCATTTTTATCAAAAGGATAATAACGGTATTATGCTAAATAAAGCTTTATAATATATTTTTTCGGTAACATTTGAACCGGAAATCCGGCCGGAACCGAAATCTTAAATATACCCGAAACCGGAACCAGAATTTCGGTTCCAGCCGTAAATTTGGCCGGAAACCGGATCTGAACCGAATTCCGGTCGATCACTAATGGACGTTTAAGAGTGGACGTGCAACTTATTACAGTTTAACTTTTTGTTTTAGTTTAAACATTTATAGGATTTGTTTAATAAGACTGTTCATGATAAAGTAAAAACTTCACGTTTTGAAAAATTACTAAACAAATTACACCAAGATAAAGAAAAAATTAGTTGTCGGTACGAACAGATTTTATCATTTTTTCAAGATGAACATTTGTAAACTTGGGAACTTTTTTAGTATAAAAAAAGTCTGTGAATGATAAAATAGACCTGTAAAGATAATTTTAAAATGGCTAAAAAAAGTATAGCTAAATATAAAAAAGCCTAAATAAACTTTTTTATCAAGATCTGATTTCATTCAATTCTTTCGTCCTTCATTCGCCAGCTTAGTCCTTCATTCATCAAGCTATTTTATAATTCATTTGATAATGCAAAACCTTTTCAAAAATGATTTAAATTTATAATTATCTTACAAAATGCGGCAGATATTTCATGTTTTCGTTTTTCATATTTCATATATTTTTTCATTTATCATAAAAAGCACATAATAACCCATAGGTTTTTGTCAAATAAAATTAAAGTTATATATAGCTGGTAAATCGTATTATGTTATTATTAAATTCTTAGTTATTGTTGCGGTTTGGCTATAAATTGGCTTTGCAAAATTCTTTAAAACTGTGACAAATTATTTTTGCTTTCTTGTATTCATTTTATGTTTAAGTTATTTAACCATAACTGTATATATTTCTGTTGTTGAACATATATAATATATATATATATATATATATATATATATATATATATATATATATATATATATATATATATATATATATATATATATATATATATATATATATATATATATATATGTGTGTGTGTGTGTGTGTGTGTGTATGTGTGTGTGTGTGTGTGTGTGTGTGTGTGTGTGTGTGTGTGTATGTGTGTGTGTGTGTGTGTGTGTGTGTGTGTGTGTGTGTGTGTGTGTGTGTGTGTGTGTGTGTGTGTGTGTGTGTGTGTGTGTGTGTGTGTGTAGTCGAGGCAATAATGGCGACATATCGGAAGAAATACTAAAAAAAAGCACAAAATTAAGTCTGGTAAATGAAGGACCAAAGAGTTGAATGAAACCAGACTTTGAAATTTTATTTAAGCTTTCTTTTATTTCGCTATACTTTTTTTAGTCAATTAAAAATTAACCTTACAGATCTATTTTATTATTGACGGAACTTTGTTTACACGAAAAAAGTACCTAAATTTACAAATGTTTATCTTGGAAAAATGATGAAAATCTGTTCGTGCCGACAACTACTTTCCTTTACCTTGGTGTAATTTGTTTAGTAATTTTTCAACGCGTGAAGTAGTTACTTTATCCTGAACAGTCTTATTAAGTAAATGCTACAAAAGTTTAAACTAATACCACATGATCAGGGTTTCTGTTTTTAAACTGTGGACAGCCATTTTAGTAGTTTTTTTTGTTGACGGGTGAAAATTTTGAGTTAATCGGAAACTCGCATGGCTCGTTGATTTCCGCGGCCTCTTTGATGTAAAACAATAGCTTGCACGTCCATCTCTTATAGGTCCATGGTGATACTTGAACAGATACTAGAGAGGATGAATGGAGGCCCGGTCTCCACTACTCTTAAAAAAAATTTTTAAGTAGTAGCGACCAAAAATCCTAATTATATTATATTTGCTATACTATACTACATTTTATAATGTTTTTTTTGGGCCTAATTTTTTTTTTTTTAATCTGTGTGGCAAAGAAATTTAAAGACGATTTCGTTCCTATTTAAAAAGTTACAAAAGTTTGTCTTTTTACAAAAAAAAATATAGTAGCCAATGAAAATCATTTTTTCATTACTCGTTTAAGGTGGACCCTGATCCTATGTGAATCCCAAGCAAAATCTACAAATGTCCTCCCTCCTCCCCCCCCCCCTCCTTATCCCCTATTGTTTTTTGTTGTTGTTTTTGTTTTTGATAAGTTAGACTTTTGCTGTTTCAACATTAAATTAGTGAATCATAAAAAGTAAAAATTTTTTCTTCACTTATGGGTTTTCCCTTCTTAAAAATTGTCATGTAAAAAATTTCAAAATTTCGATCCTTGAAATGAAATGATACCGCATTTTTAATGATGTATTGCTGTATCAACAGAATTTTTTATATTTTGAGCCAATATTGAATTATTGGTCATAACTTTTGTCAAAATTTTGGAATTAAAAATCATCACCTATACCGTAGATTTCCCTAATTCCGAACAAAATCGTACCCAAAGTTGAATAACTCCGCTTGCTTTTGGAATTTCATATTAATTTTTTTAAATGAATTTTTTTTTAGTTAAGGGGGATACACCCCCAAAAAATTTCAAAAATTCAAAAAAAATTTTTTAACTGTTTTAGATACATTAATATATGAGGATTTCAAAAATCGTAGTGGCTATGTCTAAATATTACTCTAAGTATTAAAATTTTGCATTTTTCAAGTAGTAACAATGCCTTTTTTCAAAAAATATAAATTTACGTCTTGTAGTACACCTCAATAAATGACTTCTTATGCAATGAAAACTTAGATAAAATTCGCAACTAAAAATCTTATTTGGGTTCTTGTTAGATTTAAAGAGCTTCTTGTTAGATTTATACAATGATATATTATATATACTAGATGTCTAACTTGCGGGATTCTATTTGACGAAAAGTGAAGCCACTTTTTTTGTTTACAAATTGAATCCGCCATTTGTAATAAGGGCAAAAACTATATCCGCTGTTGCGTTAAAAAAGTTAGTCGTTAAAAAAGTTTATAAACTGTGAATTCTGCGCGTGCGCAAAATAATTATAACTTTTTTAACGCCGTAAGGCGTTAAAAAAGTTTGCCTGTTAAAAAAGTATTCAAAATGGTACCGTCAACCGTGGTTACATTGGTCGCCGGGGTAACTTTGGTCAATTGTTGATTTTTTTTTAAATTCCTAAAGTTTAACAAAGATTGCATGTTTTAATTTTGTTAGAGATACCGCAATATATATCAACTATTATATCAACAATTTATATCAATAATTTTGGTATATCAACAGTTTTTGTGAATATAGCAGTTACTTCGTGGACTACATTGAGTTTATTTTGGGGTTTTTGTCATTTCTGATACATTTATTGAAGCATTTGGATTCTTAGCCGGTGAAAATGCCAAGGAAATATAAGCGAAAGCCTGGTTCAAGAGCATATGCAACTACATACAGTCAAGAAACGTTGTCCAATACAATGAAAGAATGTTTAACTGGAAGAATGAGCGTGAGAAAGGCTAGTCGACAGTTTGGAATAAACGCTACCCATTTGCTTCAACCGCTAGACGTTGCTGTTTTCCGTCCGCTAAAGATAGAATGGCGCAGGATACTGGAAAATTGGCGAAGGGAATCGCGCATCAAAGAATCAATACCGAAAAATCAGTTCCACGGTCTTCTTGCTCTACTGCAACGTCAATTGAAAAGCGATAATTTGAGATCTGACTTCAAGGCTAGTGGAATATTTCCCTTCGATAAAGAAATGGTCATGAAGCGTTTGCCACAGGTTAACAAAGACATTTGAGGAGGAACCGGTAGTACTGTTAAGGAAGTATTCCATGAAGCTATAGCAGGTCTATTAGTGAAACATTTTGGACAGGATGGGAAAACAAAGCGCACCAGAAGAAAAAAGATCACACCTGGCAAAGCCATAACACCGCAAGATCTGGTGAATAACACAACTCCTACCACATCAAAGAATAACAATAACACCAAGAATAACAAGAAAAGGGCAAGAGTTCAACAAGTGTCATCATCCTCAGATGAGGATGATGACCTACTAGAAAATGACTTTTAATGACTTTTGCACAATAACAGGGAGCATTGTTGCAAAATTTTTTGTCCATTTAAATGTTTTTTTCATGTTTCTCTAAGGACTGATGATTTTTTAAAACTCCAAAGTGACCAATGTTACCCCATAGCAGGGGTATTATTGATCAAACATGGTAAAAACCTGGGGTAACATTGGTCACTTTTCGGCGTTTAAAAATATTTGCATTAAAAAAATGAAAGAAATAAATATAGAGCCTTATAGCCAAGACCTATACTGTTATTACCAAAAGAGGAAGCTGTAAAAAAGTTAATAAGATTCAGAGATGTTTAAGAAAAACTAACTAAACTGACCAAAGTTACCCTGGTTGACAATACTCTTTTATTTGCTCAAACGCCAAATCCACAACAGAATATGCTTTGAAATTTTGATCAAGGCATTGGGAGACAATCTTTTTTTATTTTTGAGCTATAGTTCAAAAACAGAGTTTCAATTATTTTTTCCAAATTTTTTTTTCCCGCAATTTTCTAATTCTTTAAAATTAAACTTTTTTCATGACATTTTTTTTTCATGGCATTTTTTTTTCATTTGACCTCCTCATAGTATCAAAGCTTTTAAACTCCTAAATAAATTATAATTCATGAAAAAATAGAACATAGATACTCACTTCTAAAAGAATTATACTGACACTGATACTTTAACCGGTTCTCTCAAAGACAAAAACATGGAATATTTTTTTATTTTAAAATTTGTTTATTTAAGAAATAGGCTGAAGAGACAAAATCAAATATTTTTAATTTCTCATGTTATAGTTCAGAAACATTAACATTTCACCATGAGCTCCTGTTAAGCTATTTCTCTTTGCAATATATACATTTCCACCAATACTAAAAAGTCTTTCACTCTCCACAGAAGACGGTAGGCAGCTTAAATACTTTAAAGCAAGCTTTGCTAATAGTGGCATTTTAGTTTTCTGTGATTTCCACCACAACAAAGGATTGCTTTTTTTGTGAATAAGGTCTTCATTTGAGTAGAGTTGAATTTTGTTTAATAAAGTTTCATTTGAAATTAAAATTTGTGGTTGGCAGATTTGTTTAGAATTAAATCCTACAAGTTCTTCAAAGCAATTGTCAAAACCCATTTCTTCTATATCTTTGTATTCATTTAGTACTGTACCAATATTTGCATATTCTGAGTCAATATTTTCAATGCCACAAGCTGCAGACCAATCATTTTCAGTAACTTTGATGTTTTTTATATTTTCATGGGTTTTAATAAGTTGAATGGTTATGTTTTAGCAGCTGAGAAGGTGTTTTCATTTTTGAACATTTTTGATTTGAATCTGGGATCAAGAAATGCTGACAAGATGATGTTATAGTTATCAGTATATTGTTTGAATTTATTCTCAATTGAATAAGTTAAATCAGTTGTCATAAATTGAAGTTTTGTTAATGAAATGTTTCAAAAGCTGTATCTGTGGTATAATATCTGAGACAATAGAATTTCTTTCACTCAAGCGAACTGTTGTTTTTTGGAAATTTTTTAGCAAAACACTAAATTGTCCAATAATCATCCATTTGTTTGCATTTAACGAAGGAAGCTTACCATTTTCAAGTGCATAAATGGTTAGAGGTTTCCTGTTCATAAAATTGTTCTAACATGATAGGTACTATTCCACCTTGTTGGAACATTTTGAATAAATTTGTGCTTATGAACATTGCTTGCTTCTTGAAGAGCTTTAAGTTTATGGCAGGCTTGGGGAGAATGGCTGAAATGCCCAACAATTGAATGGCAGTTTGCAATGACATTCTTGACTACTGTTTGTTCAAATAAACACTCATTAATTACTAGTTACAGTGTGTGTAAAAAACAAGGCATACTATCATATGGGGTATCTTTAATAGCCTTAACAATATTTGCACCATTATCTCCAGCTATTAAATGAATTTTTGAAGGTGATATTTTAAATACAGCCATAATATCTTCAGTCAATTCAGCAATATTTGCTGCTGTATGCCTCTCAGGAAATAGCTACTCTAAGTACAAGTTTTCTGATTAAATGTATTGTCTAAACAGTGACCTGTCAGGCTCATGAAGCTTTCATTTGAACTACTGGTCCATATATCAGTAGTAAAGCTTATGAATTCAGCCACTTAGTAAACATGGACAGCCATTTTTAATATAAAGTATAAACTACTTTTTAATATTTTACATACCCTAACGAAACGATGCAACTTTTTTAACGCCAAATTTCATTCCCTAACGAACGCTTTTTAATCATACTGCGCACGCGTAACGCATGCGCAGAACTATTTGTAAACTTTTTTAACGACTAACTTTTTTAACGCAACACCGCCATTTGTAATAAGGGCAAAAACTATATCCGACGTGCGAAATAAAAGTTAAAAATGCAAGTTTTTGCCCGAATTAGAAATGGCTCCCACGGCTTCACATTTCGGATCGAAGTTAGACATCTAGTATATATAATATATCATTGGATTTATAAAACTATTAGTAAGAAAAATTAGTTTTCAAGTGTAGTTTCAGCTCAATTTTTATCGCAAGAGAAATAAATTTTTTAAAAGTTTTTTAACATGGTAAAAGTAGATAGAGTTAAAGCAAGAACAAAACGAGCAGTAAAAAGAAAAAGGATTTTTAATGGAAAGGTGTTACGTGGCAGTGAAATTTTAAATAATTTAAATCACTTTTTAAATGATAATATTGAATCTTTTGTTGATAAACAAAAAGACATCTTCAAAACGTCGACTTCTTCTTTTCGCGAGCTTCAACCTATTTTGAACTTAACACCACAAAAGAATGCTTATGTCCAAAACAAAGATGTGATAGGTTATAGAATAATTGACTGTTCTATTTTGTCAGATGCTGTATCGGTTTTAAGTTGCTCCACTTGCTTTCAAACAACTTTAGCAATAACTGAAAACATTAGCAAAAAGTGAGGACTTGCATGTGAACTTTCAATTTTTTGTTCAAAATGTAAATATCAAAATAACTTTTATACTTCTAAATTATTAAATCAAAAAGGAATCTTTGATATAAACACACGTACAATATACACAATGAGAACTCTTGGAATAGGATATTCTGGAATTCAAAAATTTACGACCCTTATGAACATGCCAAAACCAATGACGTCGAAAAACTATGATAAACTTGTTTTGAAAATAGCTAATATTACAGAGGAAGTTGCACAGGAAACAATGGCTGATGCTGTAGCTGAATTAAGACAAAATTGTCAAAATGAAGATGAGATTTTAGATATTGGTGTATCGTGTGATGGGACATGGCAGCGTAGGGGATTTTCCTCATTAAATGGTGTGGTTGCTGCACTCTCATTAGACAGTGGAAAAGTTATAGATGTTGAGGTAATGAGTTGTTTTTGCAGAGGGTGCTCTTTAAATCAAAACCTTGCTAAGAGAAATCCTACTGCTTATGCCAAGTGGAAAAATTTACATATTTGTAAAATGAACTTTATTGGTTCTGCAAGTGGAATGGAATGCGAAGGAGCCAGTCGCATTTTCCACCAATCAATTCAAAAACATAAACTAAAATATGTTAACTTTTTGGGTGATGGAGATAGTAAAAGCTACAATATAGTCAAAGATGTTTATCCTGACACTCAAGTAACTAAATTGGAATGTGTTGGGCACTATCAGAAGTGTGTTGGAACCCGACTTCGAAAATTGAAAAAAAAAGTGAGAGGACTAGGTGGTCGTGGAAGATTGACAGATGCAACAATTGATCGATTGCAAAATTTTTTTGGTATAGCAATTAGACAAAATACTGGTGATATAGTTGCCATGAAATCATCAGCACTTGCAACTCTTTTTCATGTGGCATCGTTGAAAGATAACAACTGGCACTACCCACATTGTCCAATAGGTGCAAGTAGTTGGTGTAAATTCAACAGAGACAAAGTAAATAAAACCAATACCTACAAGCCAGGCCCTGGCCTTCCTTTAGAGGTTGTATACAAGATTAGACCTGTTTTTGAGGACCTCACTAAAGATGATGAGCTTAAGAAATGTCTTCATGGCAAAACACTAAATGCGAATGAGTCCTTTAATGGAAAAATTTGGAATCGTATACCAAAAACAAAATTTGTCACCATTACAGTGCTAAAGTTTAGTGTCTACGACGCTGTAGCTAATTTTAATATTGGGATGAAATCGTCAATCCTAATTTATGAAAAACTTAACATGATTCCTGGCTATTATACAATAAACGGTTCAAACGCTATAAACAAAATCCACCTTAAACGGTCAATCTATCGAGGAAAGCTAAATAATAAATTGCGTCGTCAAAAATTAAGGGCTAAAAAATTGAAGAAAAGTGATAAAACCTTAGAAAATGAAGGCAAATTATATGAAAAAGGAGGTTTTTAATTTAAATTAGAGTCTTATATGTAATATTTAGTATGTTTGGAGTTTTTTTATTAATAATTTTACATTTTTAGCGTTTTCTCAGTTTGAGGTTTTTCAATATGCCGGCCAATGTTGCAAGAGTACCGCTTAAGCTTTTTGTCTCAAATTTTCAGCATATCTTCCTTTCAATAAGCCCTGTGTTTTAAATGGAACAGAATTTTGATATCTCAAGAAAAAAACCAGAATAGCTGTTTTACCTTTTAAAAAATTTCCCTTTTTTATAATACCATTTTTGTTGGACATGTACTCAGACCCAGATTTTTTTTTTCCAAATCTGTTCCATTTAAAACACTCAAGCACCTATTCTAAATGCAATACCAAAGTTTCACTTTGCCTTTCTTAATAATTTTTGCTGAATCTTGGCCGGCGCAAATCATATTTTCTGCTTATTTTAGGGTTTTTTTGGGGTATATGCAACAATCGTTGACCAAAAAAAAAAAAAAAATGTAAATTTTTTGTTTTCATTATATTGTATGTTAGATTACTTAAAAAGTTTTCCTCTATTGTCTATATTTAAATTTGGGGGATAATCCCCCTTAATGTCGTTGAAATACAATTGTTAAATATTGTTGTTTATTACTTGCGCGTAAAAACGCAAACTTTTACAAAAAAAAGTGCAATCCAAAATCTGTTCGGAATTCGGGAAACGTTTTAATTATGCAGAAAAGTACTGTTTTTAAGATATCTTACAAAGTACTGCTAACTTTTGACTAGATAAATAATCACCATTAAATTCTACATCGAACAGTACGCAATTTAAATTGTCTTCTTTTTTTTTTTAAGTCGGTTTTATATTTTTGGATTTTCAGGGTTTTAAAAAGTGTTTTGCTTGCAATTAAAAAATTTAATGTTATCAATATACATTTTGAAAATATTTTTTCATATGCTTATTACCATAGTCTTCCAATTTAATAATCAGTTTTCCTTTTAAAAATCCCACAAAAATAAAAGATGTAACAATAAGTGAACTAAAGCTGTCCGGTATTAGGGACTGTTCGGAATTAGGGAAATCTACGGTAATTGGTAAGTTTTTGCTCTGATAAGCGACAAAACAAATTTTAAAGAATCTGAGATTGAGAGTGTGAAAGTCGGACTTAATGTTGTTTATATCGTAAAGTGTCGATTTTTTCACGATGAAAACATTATGAAGGCCCGAAAATATAAATATCAAGTTACACTTTTTCAAATTTTCAAGAACTTAATTCATCTTTAATGTTAATTATTCTACTGCTTTAAAAGTCTGTTTTATAAGTGTTACTTATAAATTTTTGTAAAGTTCTACTTTTATTATGTGACTAGTTTATTTCTTATGATTTTCTCTTGTCTTTTCTTTATATTATTTAGGTCATTGCGTTTTAATAGTGAATTACTACTTGCAATGACCTGTGTTTTTTGTAACATTCTTAACACGAAATATATTGAATTGAATTGAATTAAGGATAGCTCCGAAAGAAGTTATTAGTAGATAATTGTGTTTTTCCTAGAGAACAGGGGCAGCCCCTTAAATACAATGACAAAATAATGACTGGGTTGGAATTTAGTTGTGGACGTTTTTAAAATGTTAATAAATGAATTAAAAAGTTATTATTTTTCATATTTTGCATGTTTTTTGTTTATGATTTTGTAAGTAAATAATTAGTATTACACTTAGTGCTAAAAGTATTTAGATGACATTTGGCAAAACCCAATAATTTATCTTAAAAGAAATACAAGTTTTAATGGTCCAGAAAATTCTCTGGTATTTTGATTAAATGTTGATATATGTCAATCATTAGAAATAGTTTATTATGTTTTTCCTGAATTCAAAGATATTTTAAAATTTTGACTGCAACTATATATATAAAAAAAAAACCCAGGTAAATTTTCCATCATTGGGATTTAGTTTTAATCTCAAAAAACTCTCAAAGTGTTAGTATATTGAACATGTAATTTAAAAGACTATTCTTAAACCATTTTTATTCCTAAATATTTAATGCTTCTTTAATAATGCTCTTGAAACCTATCAAGGCTAAAAAATATTTTTTGTGATAATTATATTATGAGGAATTTAATTTTTTTATGATAGTGATAATTAATTAATGATAATTTTTATGATAGTGATAATTAATTTGTAAGTAAATTAAAATCTAGTTACTAAATCAGTTTTGTTAACTGTTTTGATTGGTCAAGGATTTCATTTTACATAAAACTTTTACTCTTAGATATATTCAAAACATTTTATGTATAAATTATGTCTTGTTTGAGCTCATGGCCAATACTCAGTTTTATTCCATCAAGTATTGCATCTAAAGTCAAGAAAGCTTTTGTATTTGGAGGTGCTGGAAATGAGGCATTGCTTATACTAACTAATGGTGATGTTTATGCATTAGGGTTCAATGGAAATGGTTGCTTAGGTGTTGGTGATGGTTCAAGTACATTAGAACCCAAAAAAATTGATGCATTATGCCAGAAAGAAGTTATACACTTAGCATATGGAATGGGACCACATGTTTTGGCAGTAACTGGTATGCCTATTTATTTTTTTAAAATTATAAATCAATAAATAAAATGGGTTTAAAAGATTAAATCTTTTATTATTATTATTATTATTATTATTATTATTATTATTATTATTATTATTATTATTATTATTTTATTATTATTATTATTTTTATTATTATTATTATTATTATTATTATTATTATTATTATTATTATTATTATTATTATTATTATTATTATTATTATTATTATTATCATTATTATTATTATTTTTATTTTTATTTTTATTATTATTATTATTATTATTACTATTATTACTATTACTATTTTCAGATGAAGGGGAGTTGTATAGTTGGGGTCATGGGGGCTATGGCCAACTTGGTCATTCATCTGAAGAAAAGTCAAAGCCTATTTTAGTTTCCTTGCAAAAAAAGGTAGTTCAAGTAGCATGTGGATCATATCACTCAATTGCTCTAACTGAAGATGGAGAGGCAAGTCAAAAAACTGGCTGTTGTTCATTTATAAAAATGATGCTCAACAAGTTTCTTAAATAATTAAATTTTTGTTCTTGATGATTTTACTGATAAAAATGTTAACTAGCTTTTTGCTAATGAAGTATTGTACATAAGTTATTTTATAGATAATAGTATATAAATAAAGTAATATTCATATTTAGCATGTTTGGTTTTAGGCTTATACTTGGGGTTCAAACAACTGTGGTCAGCTTGGCCTGGGAATATCAAACAACCAACCTACTCCAAAACGTGTTTCATTAACACCATGTAAGATTAAAAATTTCTTTTTATGACTTCTCTTATTTTGACTTAATATTCTTGTGATGTTTTTTTAGATAACAAGAAAATAGTCTCAGTTTCATGTGGACAATCTTTTACAGTTTTGTTAACTGTTGATGGAGAAGTAAGATTTTTGAGTTAATGAGTTAAATATAAAATCTTGCTAAATAAATTTACATTCATGTAAACTCAACTTAATATGAACAATGGCAATTTAAAACCTATCTTCCTGAATGATTGTCATTTAGAAGATTTATGTGGTATACACAAGCATGATATAAAGCTACACACTTTGAAAAGGAATAAATTTTATTGTAATACATTTTTTATTTAAAAAAGTTAAAGTATTGATATAACAACTTCCCCTTTAAAGATTAAGTATTTGTCTTTAGAAATTAAGTATTTGTCTAGTATTTTTACTTCAATACCTCAAGTATTGAAAATATTTCTATATTTAATTTTTACAATTTTGCTAGTTGTACTCTTGGGGTTATAATGGTAATGGACAACTTGGAATTGAAAATAATACCAACCAATTGCAACCTGTTCGTGTCACACGATCTCTTAGTGGGAAATTTATAGAAAAAGTAAGTTTAAAAAAATTAATTAAAAATTAAATAAAATCATTAAGAAAAAAATTATAATTGCTGTTAATTTTTTATTTAGAATTAATTGTTTTTATAAAAATGCTTTCATGATTTCCTTGCTATTTAAATTGCAGATTGTATGTGGAATGGCACATGTACTGGTACTCACTGACATAGGGGAATTATACAGTTGGGGAGCAAATTCATATGGGCAACTTGGGCTAGGCACTACTCTAAATATGTCAATACCAACACTGATTAACACAACAACTGATGAAAGGTGGAACTTTTTGTTTGCATGTTTTTTTAGAGAAAACTTACTTCTCTTGACTTCAAATAGAAGTTGGGTTAAAAGTTGATTTTATGTGTAGGTGGTCAGATATTGCTGCTCATCATTACAATCATATATCTGCTGGTGTGACCATATCTGGAAAGGTAAATTTTGCATTATTTGCATTTTTAGCTGCTTTTTGTTTATGGGCTTACTTTTTTAACTTATATTTGTTCCATTCATCTTTTAATATCTATTATAAAACTTTTATAATTTTTTATCAGGAACAATGGAAGGCTTTAGGATATTAAAAAGGACTGTTTGTTGATTTTTCTCTTTTAAAGATATTTATGTGGGGTCATTGTCATGGTTTAACAATTTTATCACCTCGAGAAGTGGCTGTGAATAATCTTGATGGAGTGTTTTCTTGTTTTGGAATGCCACAGATAATGTACAAATTCATTGATATAGGTTGGTGCAACTTTTAGCAAAGTTCCCTGTGTTGATTTTATAAATGATGTTGTGCTGTTTCAGTTCACAGCATAATATCATTCTGTTCATTATTTTTACATCTTAAGAATTTGTTTCCTTTTAGATCATGAAGAGAACCAATCTATAAAAGAAGCCATAGGAAAGTCGTTTAATGATTCAGTAAGTGAGATTTTTTAAAATGTCATTCATTCAAATATGCACCATTATATACATGTCATAATTTTAGTATTGTAAACCAGTATATAGAGCACATTCTTTAGGTCTTTTAGATTTATACACAATTTTGATGTTTTATACACAATGTTTTTTTGCATAATTTACTTTCTTCAAATTCAAAAGATTGTCATAAAATAGTGCACATTGTTATTATGAATAACAATTCATAAATATAAATCCTAGTAAGTTATTAAAAATGCTTTGAAAAAGCAGCAAATATTTTAGGAAACTAGTGACTTAACTTTCATTGTGGATGGAAAAGCAATTCATGCACACAAGTCCATACTTAAAATCAGGTTTGTTAGTTCTTGGAAGTAATTGACGTTTTGAATTTCAGAAAGTTGTTGTTATTGGAGCAGATATGATGGAATGTAACAGGTCTGAATAGTAAGTACCAGGATTTGATGTTAAAGCAAGAAAAATTGATAAAAACTTAAAAAGAAATCAAAAACACGAATAATGCTTGTTTTCCCCATTTCTCTTTTTTGTTAAAATTGGTTGTGCAGCATTATTTGATAACTTTTTGGATGTGAGATTTTTTCTCTGTATGTAAAGATAACATTTTTGTTAAGACTGTGAGCTAAGATCACTCTTTCTAAACCAAGGTGCCATTATTTTCGTAACATGTTTCAATCTCACTGGAAAGAAACTGATAAAAGGTGAATTTTATTGCTCAGAATTTTTTTTTTTTTTTTTTTTTTTAATAAGTAACAAATTATCTTTTGACTGATAAAACAAACTACAAAAATATGGTTTCATAATTCCTTGTTTTAACATGATATATTTTGACAACCAAACAATCTATAATTTTGTATGTATAAACTTTGATAGAGAAATTGAAGTGACACAGTTCAGTTACAATGTCTACGAGGCATTTATACGATACTTATATACTGACTTTGTAGATTTGCCACCCCACGATGCCATTGGTTAGTTTTATTTTTATGTGATTTATGATTTATTTTTCTTTGAACATTAATAGCAGTTAGAACATCTTTTTTCTATTTAACAGCATTGCTCGATTTAGCAGATGCTTATTGTGAGCTACGCTTAAAAAAACAATGCGAAAATATGATTAAAAAAGGTATATCCATCGACAATGCTGCCATGCTAATCGAGACATCAATCAAGTATAGCGCAAAAGTAAGTTGTTATTTTTTTAAATTAAGGAGAAGGAAAAAATTTTTGTTTAATGTATTATTTTTTTCACTAAAATTTTTCACAAGTTTAACAATAAGTTCGCTTTTTTAAAATTTTTTTCACGCGTTAATGTAAGTTTTAATGAGAAGTCACATTTTCTTACGAAAGTCGAACAAGTTTTCTGCGTCTCGTTGGTTGACAAATCTTATGAACTTATTGTCGAATTTGTTTGCATGTAGAAAAAATCGTTTGTGTTTGTGTTTTGTATATTAGTTATCCACACAAGTCATTTCGGATTTATCTGATTCTCTTCTACTAGTGCCAAGCATAATATTAGATGACCACCTTCGAGGAAGTTCTAAAGAGTAGCGCCTAGAAATTTCCGCCGACCATTTACGGTTTATTTGTCCAGAAGATGACAGACTGTGATCACTTGAACATTTTCGATAGTTTTCTGTAGATTCAGAACGACTGTTTCTCCTTGAGACGTTTTCTAAATAATCGTTTTCGTCTATTTCAACAGAGGGATGAATTTGACGGACATCTCGATTTAGAACTCTTTTAAAAAGCTTACGCAGTTCTTTGCGTAATAATTGGTTACGAAACACGAATAAATAGGGAAATAAAACCGCTGAGAAAAAAGAAAGATTAACCGTGATTTTTCCAGCTATTTTACTCCTTACCAGCCCATGAAACTGACTGACAATGACGTATGGTAGAAACAGTATCAGGAACGATATTATCACGATAATGCTTGTTTTAATCGGCTTTTTGCATGAGGTTATTTTTTTATTGTTTATGGTTTGAACCGACGGCCATCCCGTCTCATTCAGCCTAGTAGCGTTTCGTTGAGCATTGTATATAATTTGGCCGTAGCAATAACAGCAAACGAGACATGGTAAAAAGAATGATACTGATTGTGTAGCTATGTTAAATGAATGGCTTTTCCCCCAGTCAATCCCACAATTGTGTTCATTTTCAATAAAAGTATAGCAACTCCAGCCGAAAACTGGTAATAAAGAAAAAATAACTGATATCACCCAAGTAAGACCAATACATAGGTATACTTTAGCGGTTGTTACCACACTTTTATATAAAATTGCATTTGAGATGAACTGATATCTATCGTAAGATATAAACATAAAAGTCAATGAGTTTGAGCTCCACCAAAGCTGTAAAAAGAAACCAAAGATGTCACACACTCTTCCGTCAATTGTTTTTATCAAACCAGTTATATTTGCTAAACGAATAGGGAAGACTAAAACGCACAGAATGCAGTTCGAACATGTCAGGCTAGCCAGCAGTAAGTTTGAAGGTGATCGAAGATTAGGCTTGGCAACTAGAAGCCATGTTGTTGATACATTTATAAAAAGACCTGCTAAGAGAACGCTTGTTGTTACAAATCCACAGTACACATTCATAGCTAATGTACTCATACTGAGTTTTTACCATATACTTGCATTATATTGCGTTCTCATAGTTTTTCACTTTTATGAATCCACTGCATACTTAACCTTTCATAAATCTTTTAAATTTTAAATTGATCAATCAGTGAAACTTGACGAGTTTCTATTTTGTTATTGTTAAAAAGTTATATAATTACACCTACGTTGAAATAAAACATCATTTTAACCTTGTTGTCATCAAATATTAATAATATATAAAATAGCTGCTCTCCGATGTTTTTCTACTAGTTTTTGCTTTTTTTACTTCTGTATAAACTCCGTGCATGAGTGCTGCTCTGCATGGTGGTCGTTTGTTAATGTTTACTTATCTTGACAACGTTATATTTTTGACACCATGAAGTTTGCGAATTTGGTTTCTTTTTAAGGAAGTTATCATTGAATTTTAGAGTTTAGAGGATTATTGCTTTCGTTTTGCATTGAACCACTTAACCGCTGTGACACAAACGGAAGCCTTCCGAAACCTCGACGGAGAGACTGTAAAATCTTTTATCATAAAGGCTGGGGTCAGCGGAGCGTTTAAAAGGTAACCCAGGCAACCAAAGAGTTAGAACTTTGAAATAACATTAAAATATATTTATAGAGAAAAATAAAAACTGCCTTTTATCATTTTATTTACGCTATAATATGTTTATTCAGAAGCATTATTTAAATATTTTATACGTCTTTTGAGAGATGGGCGAATTCCGTTCATTGCGTTATAGTTTACTCCTATTAATGTAAGTCTAGTAAAGTTTTACAAAAATACTGCGAAAACAGTTTCGTTAAATTTTATTTTTTTTTCACTTTGTAAATAAATAGAAATTTTTATTTGATTTAAGATTGTTATCTTAATAAAATTTTGAAATTGAAGACATCTTGATTTTCAAAAGAACATGCATGTTGTAAATCAGGGGAGTCTTGACCCCCCTTCACCATTTGAAGGGGAGAAGGGAGAGGGGTAAAAATAGCTTTGGACCGCGCCATTTTTTGAGGGTTATGTACTATTTTTACTATAAGATATTTATTAACAACAAATGAAAATAAAAAACGATCGTTTGCGACTTTTGATTGGCCTAAGAAAAACTGGCAACTCTGCATTTGAAAATCATGTGCCCAGATTGTACAAGCAAGTTAATCATTTTGCAACTATAAAATGTAAAGAGATTCAAAAATTATTTTTGGGCTAACCTAGAAAAGGGGGAAACTTGTGCAGTGCGGTGACCTTACCAAAAATTAAATGTTTACCGTTTTGCGCACTGCCAAGATGTCGTGCTGCAAAAGACGAGAGAGAATGAACTGCTGAAACAACGAATAACTTGAAAAAGGTTGATAAGCAAGAAGAAGCTTTTACCGTACTTTTGCATTATATTGCGTTTTCATAGTTTTTCACTCATGTAAATCCACTGTATATCTAATCTTAAACAAGAAGAAAAATGACATTTTGCACACGACCGTCCGAAGCATGCTTTACAAGTCATAAAAGCGTTGGAGGATGTCTTAGCAAACTGTTTCTAAAATTTTTAAAAACGTTGATTAGATATACAACTCACAGTATATGGGCAACGATGTGTGTAAAAGCTGACGCAAGATTTTCATACAAGATTAGTGTTAAGTATAAAAAAAATTACATCGAAAACCAATTTTCAGCGGCGCATCGATATGGCAGAAAGTTTTACGAAGCTAACAGAACATATCAGAGATGGCGCATGTGCTCACACAAGAAATGTTGCAAAAGTTCTGCTGGGACAAAAATCTGAATTTCATTTCAAAAGATCCTACGCCATCGAATATTCCAGATTTAAACCTCTTAGTATACTGCAATTGGAACGAGTTCGTAACTCACGTGCGGTGAGATTTTTTTAGTTCTTTGTTGACTTTAATTATTTCATTTTGATTTGAAAAGTCGAAAGTGTTGCTTCATCCTTTTTGGTTAGTTATCAATAAAGTCCATACTCTGTCTAAATGCCATTTGTTTTGAAGTGTCTTGCCATCGTTTACCAAACAGATCCTTCCCATTTTTGATAGTGAACAATGACGTTCATTTTCTGCCAAAAAATGCTGTTAGTTTTACAGTTTTTTGTTTAACTGCCTTCTCTTAGTCTTGCTTGTAATTTATTTTGTCGCTTTTTAATAATTTTTTGATCAATACCTTGTATGAAATATATATGTATAGAGTGTAGATAATACATTCTCAAGTGGAAAGAACGACAGGTTAGGGAACTCTTCTTTTAAAGCATAACAGCTCTGTAAATACTTTGGCCAGCACCGCCATCAAAGCGCGCTTTAAAATGTAAAAATGCCAGTTTACATTACGTCAGCATTGTGACCTATGTAAATCATAAGATTATCAAAAAAAATTATGCTGATATTGTAATTTGATGGTTACAATTGGCATTTTTCTGCAGTTGCCGCTTTTCTATGTAGTTGATGTGTGGCCTTTGTCATATTTGAAAACAGATTAATGACAATTCTTCGTTTCCGGAATATATGAATGACTCTACAATCTAAAACATACTTATTAAATTTTTTGGCCTTTTCTGTTTTATTTTCTTTACTTAGTAAAATATTTGCAATAAACTCATCTGAAGAGTAACTAAGGATAAACCTACCAATTCTTGTAAAAAACTTGAAAGTCAGTATTTGGCGGATGACCTGCTCGATTGTACAGTAGGGTACAGTGAGATTTATATGTTTTTGAGAAAAATAAATTTCAAGCTTAAGAAAAGGTGTATTCCTATGTAAAATTAAATTTCAAGGTAGGTTTGTTATGGACCACTTTTTGATCAGAAAACGTCTTGATACCCAAATTTTCATATTTACACATTATTAAAATGAAAAAAACTTAAATTATTATAAAATAAACAAAATCCGTTTTTATGTAATAAACTCTCCTAATAAGCGCAGCGCCGAATTAATTTTAAAAGATATTTTTACTTGGCTCTCCGCTGTATAAAAGCTTTATACAAGATCGAAGTTTGTTACTATTTTATTCATTATTAGTTATTTAATCGAGATATTCATAAATGTCGAAAGTTAAGACTAGATCATCCACCACTGCAATTTCCGATTTTATTGGACCTGGAAAAGATTTTATTCCTAGTGAGCTGCCTACAAACAGAGCAGTTCAAAAAGGGATTTTACTAAAAGAACAAAAAAGCATGACATGCAATCTACACCATAATAAATATTCTAACAAAGATCTTGCTAACGATCTGATTCCATTTGTTCTTGCTCAATGGAGAAAAGCAAATGTTAAGTTTCAACAGCCAGTTATTATTGGTGAGAAATCAATTTATTATAGAATTAAAACCCTTTGGGAGAAAGTAGAAAACGTTGCATGGGGAAGAACTAAGGCAAAAGTAAAAGAAGAACTTATATTGAAGTTAGATAAGCTAATGGACCTCATAACATGTCCTCATAAGATTCTTCTGTGTGAACATGATATGTCTGGGTGTTCTTCCCCCCAAAATTGTAAAAGTAAAGCACATATAAATTGCACCTGTATTTTTTCTAAAAAAATTCCAACTATGGAGCTCAGGTGGTTATACAGTCAAAGAAATAAGACAGGTGAAAAGTCTGACATGCAAATGGGACATGCTGATAAGATTGAGACAACGAAACTTAGAAAAAAATATAAGAGAAAAATCAGTGACGAAATGCTTATGAGAAAAGAATGAAAAAACTACAAGATGATCAAGCATCCTTTGAGGTAAATATAATTTCATAATAGTAAATATTTTCTTTGTTTATATAGCAAATTACACACAAACACACACACACACACACACACACACACACACACACACACACACACACACACACACACACACACACACACACACATATATATAAAACAAAAATAATATTTGTAAAAGTTTGGTTTTAGGTCACAGAAAAACAAGATATAGAATTATATGAAGAATATCAAAAAAATATTTCTCCTGATATTTCTCTCAATGACAACTATAATCCAGTTAATGGTAACTTTACTTTAAAACAAGACAATGAAATTAAATTGTTGGTTGAAAGGCTTCTAAAGGATAAATTAGGTGTCTATGCTTTCCTTGTAACACGATTTTTAGAAAAGAAGTCAATAAAAAACACTATGTCAATAAAAAACACAGCAATGGCTAGTATAAGGTAATCATATAGATTATTATTTTGTTGAGCAGCAAAAGTTTGGATGATGAATTAATAAAAGTAAATATAAACTAGTTTTATTTTATAGGTTTGGGATTTCACCTGCCGCAACTGCAGGAATTGCTACAAGTTATCTGCAAGATTTAATTGAAGCAGGATTTCTCACCCCTGAATAATCTTACCTTGCTTGTGATCCTTCTAAGTTGACGAGAGCAAGAAAAAAAATCATGGTAGTAGCAAAGAATAATGACAATTTTAATCTTCCAAAAGCAGATAATATTGGCATTTACTTTGATGGAAGAAAAGATTCAACAAGAGCGATGATAAATGATTCAAATGGACAACTACATCCTATTATTATCAAAGAGCAGCACATTACTGTGACTATAAAACCTGGTGGTCGATATCTTGGTCATTTTACTCCAAATGCACATACTCATTCAGATAAGCCAGCTAAAGAGATTGCTGAAGGTGTTTATAATTTGCTGCAACATTATAATCTTACTGAATCATGTTTAGTACTTGGAGCTGATAGAACTTCAATTAACACTGGCTGGAAAGGTGGTGCTATAACACATCTTGAAAAGATGTTAGGTCACAAATGCCACTGGGCCATATGCATGCTTCATTCAAATGAGTTATTTTTGCGTCACCTAATAGAAGAAATTGATGGACTAACATCATGTAGTACTGGCTTTGTAGGTCCTGTGGGAAAATGTCTTGCTGATGTTAATAAAATGGAGTACAATCCTCAATTTAAAGCTCTTCCAGAGGGAGAGAGCTTTGTTGACATTCCAGAAACAATACTAAAAAATATGTCAACAAATCAAAAACAAACCTACAAGTTATGTAAAGCAGTTAAGATCGGTGTATTGCCACCTAATCTTAGAGAAATTCAATGTGGCCCCTTAAGTCATGCCAGATGGCTCACTACTGGCATGAGAATAGTCTTTATGTGGACAAGGAAACATGACTTAACTGATCAGAGTTTGAAAAATCTTGAGTTACTTGTATTATTTTGTTTACAATTTTACTTTAAACTTTTTTTTGACATTAAAGTTAAAGACAGACTTGAAGATGCTTCCAATCACATTCTGTCTCAATTGAGAATTCTTAGAAATCAACCTGTTATAGTAAGAGAAATTGTGACTCCCTACATCCAGTTAGGCGCTTGGTATGCGAACCATGAAAGTTTATTAACCTCTTTATTATCTAGTAATAATGCAGAAGACCGCAACTTTGCAGTTGACCGAATTTTGGAACAAAGGGGTAATAATATCCTTGGAGACATGCGAATCAGACCAAGAAAAATACCTAAACTGAACTTTGAAGCAACTACTCTTCAAGAGCTAGTCAAATGGGAAAATGGTGTAGTACAAGAACCTGTTTTTACTTGTTCGCTCACTAAAGATAAGTTGGTATTGCTAAGATTGACACCTCTAATAACTCCTTCTGTTAAAATTCATACTCAAAGTACCGAGCGTGCTGTAAAACAAGTGACAGTAGCATCCATGTCAGTAGTTGGGCCAGATGCAAGAGATGGATATATTAGAGCTAGAGCTCAACATAGAGAGTTGCTACCTGTTTTTAAAACAAAGAAAGAAATTTTAATAAATTTTCAATGTCAATAGATTTGAAAGATATGTTGTTTTATTTATTGTTTTTTTAATAGTGTTATAGTAGTGTTATCAAAATATTATTTGAGTAAGATGGGATAGACCTCCTGTTTTTTGGGGAAACCGCATCACTGGCACCACCTTTGTTTCTAATGAAACAAAAAAAACAACTGTTATAAGCAAATTTGTTAATCATTGAAACCTCATTGAAAATTGAAGACCCTCTCCCCTGAAATGTCCAGAATCTGCATTGCTGGTAGGATTCATGCAAGATAATGACTTTGAAACAAGTATCAAAAAAACTTGCAATTTGTCTAGAAACATTATTTGCATTTAATATTTCATCGCAATGAAAAAGAAGGACATGTAAAACATAATAAAGGACAAATGTGACAAATAAGATTTTACTAAATTTTGCAATTTCTAAAAGTGAAAATTTGGGTATCAAAACTTTTTCCGATCAAAGATTTTTTTAAGGAAACCCTATTTAAAATTTGATTTTACATAAGAATACACCTTTTCTTAAGCTTTTAGAAGAAAAAAAATTCTCGCTGTACCCTATTGTACAGAGGTTAAACAAAAAAAATTTGCTGTTTGCGAGTCCTAAAACATTTTGCGAGTCCTAAAACATTTTCTAAATAGAGTTTCAAAAGAATTTTTTTCTTACATTGCTTCGGCACTTTCAATAGTGTTACAGTTTCAGCTCTCTACATGAAAATATAGGAGAAAAGAGAAAATGTATTTAAACAAGAAAATATATTAATAAAAAAAAGTTTTCGTAAGCCGTTGGTTTTCTATTAAATATATACCTTTCAATTTACAGCGTTATATTTAGTAATTTTGTTAAAAGTAATAATAGAGTACTGAAATGATTTTCTGATCTAATTAAACAAGAATATTTTATATTTGCAAATTTATTTATCATTAAAATGATATTTGTATAAAATATTAACCTTTACCAATTAAAATATATTCTCTACATATATGCAATAAAATTTATATATGCATAAAGGCAAAAGATGTAATTTCAAACAAAAACTGGGGGTGTACTTACTTAAGGGAATATTTTGAAAGCCTCCACTCGACATTTATAATAATATTACTAAGAATCATAGTAATAAAGTCATTGCAGGCATTGAAGGGTTTAACAAGAACAGAGATACAGAGAGTATTTAGCAAATATATAGCTCTGTATAAATAGACAGAGGAGTTCCTCTTCCTCCTAAAGTTCTTCCCAAAAATATTTTTCTAAATGTGATTAATTACTCACTGCAAATTTTTTGCAATTTAAGAACCTTATTAAAGTTTTGAGTAGTCAAAGATATAAACGATGTATATGGTACACACGAATGCATTTTGTCAGAACTAAAATGATTTTCGAAATTCCAATACGCGTTTTAGTCAATTCATATTTTTAGCGTTCATTCGCCTGTTTAAATGATAACAAATGGATCACTTAAACTAATACATCAACTAAATCGTCTCACTTAGTTGTTAGTAATAACTAAACTGTACACGAGGCTACAAAAATTAATCATCACTCATTACAAATTCTGTTAGTTCCGTTTATCTGTTGGTAATTATCATTTTGTTCGTAAAAGAATTTCGGCTTAATTGGTAAATTTCCTCCATTCAATTATAGAGGAAGCCGTGAATACTTGATATGCCGATCGCACAAATTAGTTTCTGAAGGGAACTTAGCACGCCAACAATTGGTGCTTCTTTCGCATAAGCTGTAGCGTTGCATGAGATTATGAGAGAAATGATACTATTGATAGACACTTGTTAATAAAAACTGAAATAAAAGACAGCTTTTCGTTATTCTTCTATCAGCTAGAGAGTGGTATTTTAATGCTGTGATTTTTTAGTGCTGTTGCTGAGTTTTTTGGGATTTTTATAAAAGTAGGCCGTAAATCTGTCCTTAACACCCTTATACCTGTTCATTACACTTTAAATCTATCCTTAACACCCTTATACCTGTTCATTACACTTTAAAGGTAACTTAGTATATCTCAAAGATAAACATAAAATACTTTTCAAATATATATGAAATACTTCAAAGAAATATATAAAATACTTTTAAAATATACATGAAATACTTCAGAGAAATATATAAAATACTTTTAAAATATACATGAAATACTATAAAGGAACACATTAAATTCTTCAAAGATATGCTTGAAATACTTATGAAATATGAAATACTTCAAAGATATACATCAAATGCTATTAAAATTTTAAAAAGCGAAAACGTTGTAGTTGAATCCTCTCCACTGCGAACAAAGTGTGTTAACATCTACTCTAGAATTACTATCTTCAACTAGTACCTTTATGAATCACTTAGCTATACTGTAGCTCTCTTTTTTGTTCTCTTTCAAACGAGAATCTAAATTTTGTAAAATTCCTTAAAAAAAAAACCCACTATACTATCTATATACGCGTATGCTGATCCTAATATTTAACTTATTAATTATTCTGTATAAGTCTCACTCCCAACCCAACCATAAGCTATCATCAGAATATACGTTGGAGCAGAATAACAGCAGAGGAGTGAATGGAGTGTAAAGGATTTTTTATGGGTTCTGACCCATTCATTTTAAATTTGTTTATTTTTACTTCGCAGTTAAATTTAACACAAAATAACATACTTATTACTAATAAGGAGACGACGGGAGAACAAGGTGATGAAACTGTGTTGTCACCGACCTCCATAGCCAGGTTAGCGATTTAATTAAGATCGCGGGAACTCTATGGAAAGAGGGAAGCGTTTAAAAAATATCAAGATCAAACCTTCCGTGCAAAGAATGCAAAATCAAAATCTAATCTTTTGGAAAAACTACAAATTTCGTAGTGACTGAAGGAATGGTTCGTTTATCTAAAGTGATTGTCAAAGCTAGAGGATAATTTTTTGAGCAATATTTAACCTTAATTGTATTTTTATCTTCAAACTAAATTGTTTTCACACAATAAAACAAATGATTATTATTTAATGGAAAGCATAAGTTCATGAAGCTAAATGTGTTATACTATTTTTTTTTTAGGTCAAATCTAATTTTTCGTCATGGAGTTGTGGAGCGGTAGTGTAAACTCAATTTTAAATTGTTTTAGCGTAATTTTACTTTTGATCTCGGGGTTAAAAATATTCCACAAAAATTATCCTCAACAATAAGGCATGAACTAAATTTATAATTGCATCACAGAACAAGAAAGTTGTTGAAAATTGAACAAATTAATTCTTCTGTAATGTCTTGTACAATAAAAAATAGCGGATTTAAAAAAAAAAAATTGTTTCAAAATGTCTTCGGAGTATTTTATTTTAGACAGGTGTAAGAATAAAGACACGTGGGACCTATTAGTTTTATCAAAACATATAGCTTACCATATATCCACCTCCGGTTTTTGAGACCACCTTTCCGATTTTTTAAACCTTTTGTTAAAGGAAAACTCAATTTTCTCGAATTAAAATTTTATTCAGTAAAAACTCTTTCAACCCTTAATATTTTTTTTTCTCCTGATATTTACACCATTTCTTACCCTCCTCAAGTCGACCAATCGAACCGTAACATCGATTCTTATTTATATTTTAAATAAATCAAGTATCAATCAGTATAATCAATCAGTATTCTAAAATATTCTAGTTAAAGAATAACTACACAGATTCGCGGCAAAACACCTGATAGAACCTTGTGGGTGCTAGATTGTTAAAGCAAACTATTTTATTGAATTTCCGTTAGTAAGGTCTGTTCGATGAGTGTTTTATTTTTTGGATATCTTTATGAGCGGAGAGAATATCGCATAAGATTACATTAAGCTTACAACATTAAGAGTTGTAAACAAGATAAAGATTACAAATAATTTAAAGGATGTTTTACAATCAAATATTCTACTAAATTTCAATAAATCTGATTGGCTTGCGATTGGGATTTAAAGAACTTCATGCGCCATTTTAACGTGTACTTAACACTTCTTGCATTTTTTTTTTTTTCCTTTAAATAGAAAGATGGTTTGGGTAGCATATATACAAAAGTTAACGTCATTAAGACATGCAGAAATGACCCATGAGCAATATTGATTCTCAAATCAATTTTTAAAACCTATTTCTACATTTAATGTTAGCTACTATCTAAAGCCCACAAAAATCTGACGTAAAAGCGATTGGATACCAATGAAAACTCCCAAGTAGAATGCGCACGAAATCATAAAGCAACTCGTCAATATTGTGCCATCATTATAAATTTATGTCAACAAATAATATCCTATAAACTTTTGTCTTGCAACAAGAGGAAGATCTATAAGTAACAACTCATAATGACGGATGCATACATACGCTACCCTTCGATAAAACCAGACGACAATCAGATTACACATAATTCTCAGCCGATCATCCTTTATCTAGTTCTCTTAAGCGCTCTTCTGTGACAGCCAATTTTCCCTTTAGAATGAGGTTTTCTTCCTTTAGCTTATTGTATTCAATTTGCAAAGTAGATAGACTCTCTTGTAAGGTCCGCATTTCGTCTGTGACAGCATGTATCATAGCATCACGAATTTGCTGGATTTGATCCTGAGTGAATATATATTTTTCATTTAAAAGAATATAGTAATAAAACTTAATAAAAAGTCACAGATTTGTAGAGTTAATTTAACATTAAAAAGTAACTTAAAAAAACTTACCATTGCAGTGTCAAGAGCCTCAACAACAGGTATGACATGATGAGTACTTTGTCCAGGATTATGGAATGATGATGCACTGTATCAAAACAGCAACAACAACAATAGATAGTTAAGCAGCAGAAGTAAAATTATTTTAAAAAAGTATCGCTGCCATGTTAGAAACCTTAATAATTTGCAAGATTAACTTTTAAAGAAAAAAGTTATTTCATTAAGACTAATAAAATTCTGTAGGAATAATGTATGTATGTATGTATGTATTTATGTATGTATTTATGTATGTATGTATGTATGTATGTATGTATGTATGTATGTATGTATGTATGTATGTATGTATGTATGTATGTATGTATGTATGTATGTATGTATGTATGTATGTATGTATGTATGTATGTGTATACATTTGAATATGTGTATATATATGTATACACATGTGTGTATGTGTATATATATATATATATATATATATATATATATATATATATATATATATATATATATATATATATATATATATACATACACACACACACAACTTGTTGAAGTTAAGGTATTATGTAGACACCTGCATGGCCGATGTTGAAGTTGATATTTGAAAAATGTGACTTTACATAAGTCAATGTTGAACAGCAACTGTGCAGTGCAAATCAAATCAAAATTTTTTGTTTACATAAAAAAATTCCTCCTTAATATCATTAAAACAGTTTTTAATGAAACACAACAGAGGTTATGTAACTTGCATTTAAATATTTGGATTAAGTTTCTTCTTTTGTTTTTAATAAACATTAAATTTGTTGATATTAAGTACTGATTTTTAAATTATTTAACTTCAAGTTTAAACTCAGATATATGTACAACTACATAAATATATACAAGATTTTACTTTTTAAGTTCTTAGAACATGAGATGAATAACAAACATTGTCATTTACCAGGAGTGTGTGCTTAAAACAACCATCTTAAAGAGAAAGATATAATTCTATTCTTGTTTTCAAAGCATGATTTATATATGTGTAAGTCACAGATCAAAATGACAAACATTATGCCAGATTTACAAAAAATAATCTTAATATGATTCACAAAAAATATTCTTAACCATTGATTAAAAAACATTCTTAAGTATTGCTTAAAAAAACAAGCATTTAAAAGTAAATGCATTTAAATATTTATATCTTAAATTTTTTTTAACTCACAGGTTTTGTTAAAGATGGTAATAAAAGATTTAAATGATTTAAAAATGTTAAGAAACAAAGAGTAAAATAGTAAACTACTCCCATTTTAAGAAAAAAGTTTTTTTACTATGTTTTATTTAACTATTAGATGTTCAATAAAACATAGTGAAAAGACGTTATTTAACTATATAGAACTAAGATAATAATTTTATAAACTTTTAGATAATAATTTTATAATTTTTTAGAAAATATTTCCATAAATTTATTTATCTCTTACTAAGATATCCTTCCTAAAATTCTAAATGCACATTTAAAAATATTTTGAATAATTTCAGAAACTTAAAATTTTGAGAAAAATTTTGAATACTTTGAGAAATAACTACCAACATTAAAACTATATATATATATATATATATATATATATATATATATATATATATATATATATATATATATATATATATATATATATATATATATATATATATACATACATACACCAATATTTATTAATTTGATTGAAGATAAGTAGAAATTATGCAATAAACTTAATTTTAAAGCTTTTAGTCTCCAAAAAAAAAAAAAAAAAAAAAAAAAAAGATTAAAATAATTTTTCTGTTCTATTCCTACCTCTCTATTAAAACTTTCTCTGGAAAATTATTTGTGCTGTAACTTTCTGCCCGTGACTGCACAGTTGAAAAAACAGTATGAACAATAGAGTCATTGGACCAAGTTTTACGAGGTATAAGTGATGCAACTGTTTTTGCTATATCTTTATGCTCATCACTACTCTGACTACCTCTAACTTTTTTTTCCAAATTAGAGCTAATATTTTCACAATCATTGATGCTTTGTTTTTGAAAATCAGAATAATCATTTATAACCCACTTGCCTTTATCATATGGTTTTGCTTTTGCTATTTTAACTATTCTAAACCTTGATGGGGGTTCAGCACAACTATGTGCTGATGTAACAGAGTTTTGATTGGTAGTGGATGCTGAAGGAGAAACAATAAGATTGTTTTCTGATACTGATACTATTGTTGGAGTAGTAACTGATACATGTATTGGAGTCGAAGTTGAAAAAGAATTTTCCAAATGATTTGGGGAAAGAGCTTTTTCGTAGGCTTGCTCTTCTTCAGTGCATGAGCGGGAATTTTTTTCTTCAAGATGTTTGACTATGTCTGAACTGTAAGATATATTGTCTGTAAATATTGAACTTAATGTAGATTTTTGCATTTCAGAGAGAGTATCATTTAACTCTGTTGAATCAACATTTTGAGCTATTTCATTTGTAGTTTCTTGACGAGTTATTGCAAAAAAGCTTTTAATAGATTTTTCTCCTTTTGGAGTATCAAATGGTAAACTTGATGCAGGGGTTATATTTGATTCTGAAATTGACAAGGATACCTGTGAAGTTGTCGGAATTAGCAATTCATCGGAGCTGAAATCAATCAAATTATCATCTGATGACATCATTTACACCCAAATAATTACTCACATATAAGAAAGAAAACAATTCTTAAAATAAACTACCATGGCTAGTTAGCTAAAACTAGCTACTAGTTAATCAGATTTTATCAATAAACAACAAAAAAATACAGCTATATGGTACGGTATGTATACGATAATGTTGCAGTAGTAACAGCTAGAGATTTTTCTTTCTTGATGTACTTCAAACAAATATTTATTGTTATGAATCTCCAAATTAAATATAATACTAAGTCAGGTATTCGATTAATACTTATTCTTTGAAATAATGAACAAATTAAGATTCTTTTCTAATCACACAGAGAATATGTAGATAGATAATGCAGATAGCGAGGGCAGTTGTTTTGAATATGATTTCACAATCCGCGTTTGTGACAGCGAGTTAAGTGGTTATGCATAAGCTGGGAAATTGCAAATTATAAGTAGAATAAAAAGCCGATTCTTTAAGCCCATTCCATCACACCCGGTGAAATTAACGAATACGGCGATTTGTGAACTAGTCAGCTAGTTGCCGTGTTTCACATCTAATATTAAAATTCTAAGTCTCTGAATCTTTGTTTAATTTTGTGTGATGACTGAAACTTCCATTAGAATAGTACCAATACTATAACAACTAAGAAGAAGCTTGATCTTTACCATAATATAAATATTTAACATATGACAACGACGTTATGTTATTATATTTATGATTTATAGTAATAAAATAAAGATTTTATATTTGTAAAAGCATCTTGATAAAAAAAAACAAAAACTAAATTGTATTTTGTCTTAAGTGTAAAAAGGTATTATGTAAATTACTTTTTTAGTCAGCAAATACGATTTTATAGTTAGTATGTCCGGTTTTAAATTCAGTTTCTACTTTTAATAAAACCATCCTTTATTTTTCTTTTTCTTTTTTTTTTTTTTACTTTCTTTTTTTTTTTTTTACTAACGACTTTAGGATAAAATAGTAAAAATATTATGTCAAAGAAAATAGTTTTTAAATTACACTAAAAATTTAATTATTGCCACCCCACAGTGAGATAAAAGTTTAATTTCACATGGCAACTCTCAGTTTCTTCAGTAAAGAATTAAATTTTTGATTATTAAAAATAATATAAAGAATTTTAGAAAGGCTTAGGTGTGGCATGGCACCAAAAAGGTTAGGACATACATAAAGTTAAAGATAAAATGTAAATGTAGGTTGAAGTTTCTATCAGTCCAATAAGCTTTATTGAGTATTTGATAAAAATCTATAAAATGGAGATAATAAGATTTATAAGATTGTATTTAAACATACAGACTGCGAACTTTTAGGTCCGAAAACTAAGAATTGAATTAGTGCAAAGTATGAAAATTTAAATTTACAAATATTTCAATGAAATTGAAAAA
The DNA here is from genome assembly GCF_058129835.1 of Hydra viridissima. Lineage (NCBI taxonomy): Eukaryota > Metazoa > Cnidaria > Hydrozoa > Anthoathecata > Hydridae > Hydra > Hydra viridissima. Next base: position 5,231,361 of record NW_028324310.1, read on the forward strand.
TGAAACAGTGAAGTTGTTTTTCAAAATATTTATCTGTAATAAAATTCTAGGCTTCGTTGATAAACGCATCCTTCAAGCACTGCTCTCACACTAAAACAAGCGAGAATTGGTCGGCAAGATCATAGCATCAAACACCGCGTCGAACCTTTTTTAGTTGCATATTTGACATTCTTGCATGAAATAGGAACGTAAACAAACTAAGAGAGTGAAATTGAAACCCGCTTCGTTTGTATAAAAAACGGAATTTCCGTTTTAAAGCGCTTTTTTTTTTAATCAGTAAGGTTTTAGTTACTTGAATTAAATTTTTATTCTATAATTGACTTTTTTATTTTTTTTGTTCTATACTTTGCTTTTTCATTTTATTTTATTTTTTTATTTTTTTATTTTTAATGTATGAAAACCAGTGCACAAAGGAACAATTAAACTTATAGAAACCAGTACACTGCAGAACAACGACACATACGGTAATCAAAAAACCTTTGAACTTTAAAAAAAGATTACTTTAGAGGTCCAGTTATTAAAACTTAACTTAAGAAATATTTTAGTGGGCCTGAAATGTTCTTACGACGTAAGCCAGATGGTTATGAGATGCACACTAGTGTAGTTTTCCCCCGAAATTGTAACTTTAAAGAAGCCTCGGCGGAGAATTTAGCAATAATCAACAACAACGAATAAGTTTCAAACATCAGAAAAAAAACTGGTCCATGTTTGGCTCATCAATATTTCTACTGGTTTGTTAAATGAAAACAAAAAAACAAAGTCAAACATAAAAATAATGTTTGTAAATATTTTGCTTGTGAGAAAACGTTACGTTTAAAATTATCTGGCATTTTAAGCCAAAAGATCTATAAACGTTCAATCCAAATGAATCTATAAACATTTTTTTTTACTTGAAAATCAAAGTTATACAAAATATAAATAAGATGAATTTTTCTTAATTTCTGACTACAGTAAGCATCCGCGTTTGGTTTTTGCGTTAATAACGCATAAATTACAAATTTCTATTTAGTCTTTAAAATGAAAACGAGTTTTCTAAAGTTTATTAAAATAGAACTCTTTATACGTTTTAAGATAGAACTCTCTATGTGTTTAAAATAGTTTATGTGATAAGTTTTATATTCACACAAAATGTGTTACTTTTTGAAAAAGAAGTTTTAACGGATTTAATCGAATAGCAATTCCGCCCATCCATCATCTTGAAGGGTTACATCATCTTGAAGGGTTACATTTTCTTGAAGGGTTACAAAATGATGTGTTTGTGGTGTCGCAAATTGTTTCCTGAAATGTTACAACTTTGTAGGCCTAAATATATAAATTCGATTTACTTCAAGTAAGTGATATAAAAATTTATACTTATTATGCGTTTTTAACGGAAAATCAAAACGCTGATGATTAATCATAAGCCTACATTCTTGTGGTTTGCAAACAAATCGCTCCATTGGATTTGATTAAATCGACAAGCATCTTGTTTTTCATTGTTGTGATCCTTAAAAATATTTTCGATTCAACATCGTATTTGGGTTCAGTATCCTATTTCTGATTAACTTTCTTTTGAATTTCCAATTGTTCTGTGAGCAAATCAAAATTCTTTGAAAATGAACAAGAGTTCCGTCAATACAAAAGGTGGCAAAATTTGCAACTTCTATCAGTAGAATAATTCAAACTGAGCAGTATTGATGAAGAAGTCAACAATTACTTTTTGAAATGTCTATTTATCCATGATGATAATTATGTTAAAACAGAGAAAAACGGACCAATTAAAAACGGAAGTATTGACCAATGAAACTAGATTATCTCAGTAAATATACATAAACATAATTCTTGTAATAACTGTGCAGTAGAAAAATGCAAAAAGAAGTAAAATTATATAGCTCAAATGCAAACTAAACAAAGAAATAATGATTATTAACAAAGTATAAGAATATAAACATAATAATACACAGAGATAAATGTAAAAACATCTCTCACAACGCACTTAAAACAATAGTTGGGTGAATTCAAAGACCTTATTCAACAGTAAAAACTTGAAACAGCAGCTTTCCTATTTACTAGTTTTTTTCTGCTAAATCATTTATCTCTTAAGAGAGACCATTGCATACATAAAAAGACTGAATTGATTTTAAAAGGTGACAACGCTGTCCCAGAAAGATTAGGATCTAATAAAAAAAAAAGTTCTAATTTAGTAATTTATTTTCTGACGTGTTCGTCTTCTTCTTTGCAGAACTTTAATCTATAATTTAGATTAATTTATAAATTATAATTTAGATAAAGAGATCTATAGAAGTACCATCTAGAAGTGTTTTCCGAAAATTTTTATTTCAAACCTTTTATAACAGGTTATTATACTTCTTGCTTGATCTCTTCATCAAAATTGTAGCTGTTAAATTTTATACAATAAAAATTAAAATTTCTTCTAAAAATAAAAAAATAAAAATAACTTTGATTCAATTTATCTGCTTTGATTCAGGTGAATGATGAAAAGACCCCTTTTTCATTGAGGCACAGCTTCTTGATGGCCCCGTAGATCTTGCTTTATGATTTTTGTTTTAAAAAATCATTTTTCTTATTATGTCAAAAATATCTTATTCATGAAATTTAATTAAACAGCGGACCACGCAAAGTTATCTGATGATGTGTAGGCAAAGTTCTTCGCTTCGTTTCGGTCGAATCCCGGGTGTTTTTGGACTTCGAAGTCAAAGTCGAGGTGGCGTGGACAAACTTCGGTCAAATCATGAAATCGAAATATTACATTGTTCGAAGTCCGGAGTCAGAGTTGAACCCCATTTTTTTGAAAAAGTCTCATGATCAGTGGACACTCTGATCAGTGGACACTCTGGTAAGAGTTCATCAAACTTAATACTTTTAAAACCAAAACCCTAGTTTATCATCTGCAAACTTATTCAGAGTTGGATATATTTTGAGTAGAGAAAACAAAAAAGGCTCTATCTCCAAACTATATGATTTGATACTTTGATGAAAAAAATTCAGCCTTCTTAGAGAAATAATTCTTTTATGCCCTAGAAAGCTCCTCAACGGCATTTGTACCTTACATCCATAATTCTTCGCTTTCATGACTTAACTCAAATCTTTAATTATTAATTTGCCTGGTTTTAACAATGTGGCCTGTCTCAAATCATATCTTGTAACTACTTTAGTAAAAGATGTGAGTATAACCAAAGAATGGTCATTTTTAACAACTTAATTATTCCTAAAACAGTCAGTTAAACGTTTTTATATAACTAGAAAAAGAGAAGCAATATAGATTTTTGCAAAAATATAACTGTAGATTGAAAAGAATTTTAAAGTGGAAAAGAATTTTAAAATGATGGGGCATAACTACAATAGAAAGTGGGGAACGATATTGTATATATTAAATAAAAAATTTAAAAACAAGTAATCTGATATGAATTAAAAATTTAAAAGCAAGAAATTTAATATAAAGCTTTTTGTTATTTAAGTTTAAAAGTAAACATAAAGATTCAGTTTAAAGTGGAAGTATTTTTCAGAAATGTCATTGTTTTAAGGCTTCAGTTTGTATAGGAAGTATTCTTCAGAAATAGGACTGTTTAAATATATATATATATATATATATATATATATATATATATATATATATATATATATATATATATATATATATATATATATATATATATATATATATATATAATAGAAGTGTGCTTTGTTATTGCTGATATTGAAAAGTATCAACTTTTCTATGTTTTAAATAAGAATTAAACCCATTTAATGTATCAGGGATGAATTTAGATGACAGAAAGATGACAGAAAGAGAAGTTGTAAACATATGATCACAGGGGAATGATCACAGGGGAGTGAGCGGTTATCATACTTTCATAATTTTGAAATAGTAAATTTTTAAAACGAGACTACGATTGTTTTCATTATTCTGGTTATTTGTTTTATAGTTTTTTCATAGACCATTTCTAAAAACCAAGTTTTATTGGATCTATTAGACATTTCTTAAAAAATTTAAAAATGAATTCTTTTTTTCCCCTTTAGTTTTCATATTTAAAACATTTTTCAAATTTTATTTAGCTAACATCAACATTGGTGAGGTAGAAAAAGAAAAGGCTCTTAAAGATTCCTTAAAGAACTCTATAAAAGAACCGTTCTTTTGGGATCAGAGTTAAACCTTATGATTCTTTTGGGATCAGAGTTAAACATTATGGTTCTTTGATAATAAAAGCACCTTTTTTAGCAAGTTAGGAATAACCATTGTTTAGATTAAGATTACTTGGTATATAGCCACTGAGTTGAAAAGGATTTGCAATCCGCAGTTTTTTTCAACCACACTTTGAGCTTTAATATTGTAAATGAACTTTAAGTAGCATTTAGAAAAAATAAAAATCATCGGGAAAACACACTGTTGTTTGCATTACAAATCATCAATTGAAACATTTTAATTACAGCTGGTGTACAAAGGTTTATCAGGATTTTTCCATCCAACAAGCACGAATAATCGTCCTAAGAACAGCATTGTGGATACTAAAACTACATTTAAAGAGGCGATGGTTTTAACAACAGAAAAAATTTGTCGCTAACTTACTTCTCATTCAAGGAGAAGGTATTTTAAATTGAGTATTTGTGTAGAATATTTACATAGAATATTTATATCTACCAATTAAGTTTTAAGTGCAATTGAGCTTAGAATACTTTTTTGAATTTTAAAATATACGTATAATTCTTTTTTAACTTTCGTAAATAATACAAAAAATATTATCTACTTAAGAATCATAATCCCGGTACTTTATAAGAGATGAGAATTACGCTCACGATTAAATGAAGTTGCTTTAATCGCGAACGAGGAAAATTTTATTTTCCGAAAATCGATTAAATCATGGACGTATAAGAGATGGGCGAGCAACTTATTGTTTTACATCACAGAGGCCGCAGAAATCAGCGAGCCATGGAAGTTTCCCACTAACTCTAAATTTTCAGCCGTCAACAAAAACTCGATTAAAATGGCTGCCGACAGATTTAAAACAGAAACTCTTACCACGTGGTATTAGTTTAAACTTTTTGGGATAAAGTAACTACCTTACGTGTACCTCTTTAGCCATTTTCCTCATTGACCGTACTGGATTCCAAAAAATTCGACCCTTGACTTTCTTGATCAACTGAGAAGCACGAACTGACCTATTCAAACCACAGCCTTGCTTCCTCTCAACAAGACCAGTCACTTGAAAACGTTTAACCTCTGTGTAAACAGTACTCAGAGGCTTATTTAGCATCTTGGCAATGTCTTTTGGCGTGGTATTAGTTTAAACTTTTATAGCATTTGTTTAATAAGAATGTTCAGGATAAATAACTTTACGCGTTTACGAATTACTAAACAAATTACAACAAGGTAAAGGAAATTAGTTGTCGGCACGAACAGATTTTTTCAAGATTTTTTCAAAGTTTGTCAATGATAAAATAGTAGGCACCACCGATTCGATTCGTAAAATCCGCAAAAAACCAATCCGACTTATTTTGCGAATTAAAACAGTCAGTTCGTAAAAATTTTTCGGATTAATAATACGAAAACTAATTTACGAACCACTAGCGAATTTTTTTTTTGCGAATTCTCTTTGCTGTTCGCAGAGTTGTTACGGCATAATATGTCGGGCAGATCTGTCGACATATTTTCAGACATATTTTACATCGACATAAAATATGTCAGAAATATTTTTCTGCCAACTTACTTTGACATAATTTTATGTCTGAGATATTATCTGCCGACATAAAATATGTTCGAAATATTTTTCTGCCCACTTACTTTGACATAATTTTATGTCTGAGACATTTTCTGCCGACATAAACTGTCAGAAATATTTTCTATCCACACATTTTGACACAGTTTCATGTCTGAGACATTTGCTGTTTCTTATTTTAGAAGAAAAAAACGTACAACTTTATTGCTCATTTCAGATTAATTTGACGAGTAAAACAAAAGTCTCGATTTCCCCTTATTAGAATGTAAAAACTTAGTCTCAAACTTAGTTTTTATTACTGAATGTGGTTTTTATTATATGGCGTCCTGTGCCACATTAGAAATTATGTTAAGTAGAAAGAAAAGTAGAACTTGTAAAGGGTCGAACCATTTACAGCATAAATTCGACGATCTAATCGTCTACAGCATAATAAAAATAGAAAATAACTCTTTTTCAGAATATTTAATTCCGTTCCAGGATAGGTCGAATAATTTATGGTCGAAGCAAACCTTATTAAAAATTTAATTTTTCACCAGCGCGGCGTTTCAGGTTAAAATAGAGTAACCATAGGACAACCGACAATTTCAAGCAGCGGTTAGAATGCAATTTTTAGCCGTAAGAAAATCTCTGGCCAAAATTTATCTTTTAATTTAACCGAACCGTCAGAATCGTTTTTTGAAGAGTAGTGATCTTAACCGAAAATTTATTTCAAATAAAACAAATATCAATGATGTTTGGTTGTTAAATTTTTTTTTTCTCTTACACGTTTTTTAAAAAAATCCCTTTTCAGATTGTAAATGATACAACTCAAACAAATTAACTGGCAATTAAATGCCTTAGAATCAAATATTGATGTGTCTGCTCTCCTCAATCCACATGGCATTATAGGTTGCTAATATTTGGAAAATTGGCATTTTTTTTTATCCAATGGTACTTTATGGCCTTTTACCTTTATTTTGGCATTTTGACACAGAAAAATTTAAGTTCTTGAAAAAGTATTTATTTTGGAAAAAAAGTTGAAACTAATTTTTGCCCCTCAAGAATTTTTAAGGATAATAAAAAACACCTTTTGACTTCCGATCCGAAGATTAACTAGTTGATTTCATTGATGAAATTTGTTCAAAATAAAGTGACGGAATCATTTTGAAACAGCCGCGATATGAAAAAGGGCATTATTATGGCATTTTACATTCACGCTTTTGGCATTTCACATGTAAAAAATGTTGGCAACACTGAATTTAATTGTCAATTAAAACGACTAAAATATGACGACTTGGAATGCTCGCTTCCACGTTTGAGACATTAAAACGATTTTCCTAGCCGCATTAAAAAAACTCTTGATGCTGGAGTTTTTTGATCCAAATGCTATTAAGCTGTAGCATTTTATATCACGGCCGTTTTAATCATAATTCTATTCTCAAAATTAACTTTGACTTTTTGTGCTAGAATTCTGTCAAATACTTTGCTAACTCAAAAGCTAAAAGAATTTTATTACGTTTATAAAAAGTTTTTTTTTTAATGTTTCGACTCTAAAAAGGTTTTCAGAACTCGATTCTTGCACTGGGGCGCCATAAAGAATTGACTAATAGAAAATGCGAAATGTTCAGCTTTTTAAACAAATTTTATTTTATCAATTAAATCTAGATTATTTTTTATCACCATAATAGAGTCTAAGAAATCATATGAAATGCGAGTACGTAGATGGCTGTAAACCAAAGCGAATCCAGAGAAATCACGTTCAACTTTTACGCTGGAGAACGCTGCACCATAAACTACTCGCGAGATTTCATAGAGCCGATTCCATTTCGTTTTCTGGTTTTTCTTCCAGTACGCAAGAAAGTTGAATTCAACGTCTAATGACACTCGTGGTTCATTAAGATAGTGCACTATCAAACATCAACGAGACAAGAACATTTTTAGTTTCTTCTCTTATGAGCGAAAAAATATTTTCACACGCAAGTTGAATGTAGCGTTTTATGCTGTGACGATTTACAACAATTTTGAATTCTTTGAGTGCATTTTTCACTAAAGACAATTGTCCGATTTCATCAGCTGACGCGAAAGACAAGATTTTTTTTTTGCGGATTCTCTTTGCTGTTCGCAGAGTTGTTACGGCATAATCGGGCAGATCTGTCGACATATTTTCAGACATATTTTACATCGACATAAAATATGTCCGAAATATTTTTCTGCCAACTTACTTTGACATAATTTTATGTCTGAGATATTATCTGCCGACATAAAATATGTCCGAAATATTTTTCTGCCAACTTACCAAAGATTTTTTTTTTGCGGATTCTCTTTGCTGTTCGGATTATTAATCCGAAAAATTTTTACGAATCAATTTAACTTTAATTCGCTTAGCGAATTGTACGAATCACATTCCGTTCGCGTCACCATTAAATGGTTTGGTTCAAAAAAATTACATTTTTACAATATGCGCGTCCTATAAATAGTGGATTTCTTTTTTATTTTCAATCAGTCCTATTTGGAAATCTTAACCTACAACAATTCGTTCAACAGATCAAGTCTACTATTCTTCACTTACATTTATTACGGTAAGCCATTATTATCTTATTTTGATTTAAAAGTTAAGAATATTTCAAGCTAAATTTTTGCGTTTTTTTTTTTTTTTTTTTGTGGATCAAATTCCTCTGCGAATTATTTCGCTTTGCGGATTGCTTCAATTAGTGGATTGGTCCTATAAAATTTATATTGTTATGTTTCTTCTACTTAAATATTAATAGAAATAAAAATAGAGATAAAAACTAGTTTGAAAAGTTGTTACGTTCATTTCAACAATTAAGGCAAATAACCTTTAAATAATTAATTCTTTTATTGAAAGCTTTATGCATGCCTCAAAAACATAATTTTTTAAGACAAATATAAAGGAAAAACTCAAATAATCTGATTTGTTCCATTTTTATGTTATTTCATTTTTTTCTTCTTTTCAGATGCCTAAGCTATCTAATATTTGAGAATTCTTCAACAAGGTGGAGGAAAACAAGGCAAAATGTAAGGCCTGTGTCAAACCAAAAACCGAGGTGTTATTAGAGCTTGCTCACTAATTCAATGAAGATCTAAACAAAAGATTCGAAGGGAAGCTTGATGAATATTGAATTCTCTATTGCTCATTTTTTAGATCCTAACAGGAAGAGCATGTGCTTTGTGGATGAGGGGGGAAAATTTGAAGTAGTCAAAACTGCAGGAAAGAAAGCTATGGATGAACTGTCAAAAAAAGAAATTTTGGCCAGCCAAAGCACTCCTTCCCCTTTAATGATGGATGATGAAGATGATGACAACTTTAATTTTACCTAACAACTGAGGAAGAAAGTGTTTGGTGCAGGTTACATTAATCCTGGAGGTGAAACAAGCACCAAGAAAGCCATTTCTGCTGAAATTGAGGGGTATTTGAATTCAAAACCAGTTCCAGCAAATACAAATGTACTGGAATTCTGGAAACAAAAACAGTATATTTAAAATCATCTGAAAGAATCTCAACAGCAGGGAATATATACAGCTATAGAAGAACCAATCTTTCAATCTCAAAGGTTGAGATGTTGGTATATATGAAAGAAAACACTAAGCAACTCAGTAAAATTCAAGACATTGTGTGGCCAGAAAATGAATTTGGAAAATGATTATCTTTCTGTGTGATTTTGACTTTTTTTATTTCTTAACAAGGAAATCATTTCGTTTCATTGTATATTTGAATATTATAAATAAATAAAAATGTATCTTATTTCAAAAGCTTTTTTTATTCTGAATCCGTATAAATCCGTAAAAATAATATCGGTTCGGATTCCAATTCGAAAAATTTTTTTCGAATTGCAATCCGATCCGAAAGTATCTAATCGGATAGCAATCCGAAAAAAAAATCCGAAAAAATTTTAACGAATTTTTTTCCGATTCATAATTTTCGGATCAAATCAATCCGTAAGTAATTTGAACCGTTTAGCATAGATAATTCGGTGCACAATCTGCAAACCGATAACAATAACGGATCGGCGGTCTTTATAAAATAGACCTTGTAAAGATAATTTTAAAATGACTAAAAACGAGTAAAGCGAAATATAAAGAAGCTTAAATAACATTTTTTGTCAAGATGTGGTTTCATTCAATTCCTTGGTCCTTCATTCACCAACCTTAATTTTTTTCTATTTTTTTAGTATTTATGTCGCCATTTTTTGCCTCGACTACTCTATAGGCTTCATAATATATATTCCACTATGAATTGTTTTTTAGTATTGGGCTTTTTTATAATTTATTTGATAATGCAAAACCATTTAAAAAATAATTCAAATTTATAATTATCTTGCAAAATGCGGTCAGATATTTCATGTTTTCGTTTTTCATATTTCATATATTATTTCATTTATTATATAAAGCACATAATAACCCATGGTAAATCATATTATGTTAATACTAAATACTTAGTTATTCTTGCATTTTGCCATAAACTGGCCTTGTTGAATTCTTTTAAAACTGTAAAAAATTATTTTCTCTTGATTGTATTTAAATTCATTTTATGTATAAGCTATTCATTTGTATTTCTGTTGTTAAACATATATATATATATATATATATATATATATATATATATATATATATATATATATATATATATATATATATATATATATATATATAGGAATCCATTGAACTCAAAGTAAGAGCTATAGTGTCTGAAGGAGCAAGCCCAAATAGAAAATTCTACAATATTCATAAACTGGAAGTCTGCATCAATATAGTAGATGGAGTAGTTCCCTGAACATGAAACCATTGTGCTCTAAGTATCTACGCGTCAAATATAATATTCACATCTTGGTACAATTGTGAATATTATATTTAGACGCGTTTTTCTCAATGTACAAATATTGGACCTCCCAGCCATCTTATTTCAATAATGGTATGTTCAATTTGCATGAAATTTTTAAATGTTTATTGCATCTATTTTTACAATTGAAACTAAAAGTTTTACAATATTGCAAAAACTTTATTAATACAAGCTTAAAAAAATTTTTTTTTGCACTATTTTAAAAATTGCTAAGTCAAGTGCATATTTTTAAAAAATAGTATTAGTTCAGTTGCCAGAAGATAAATTGCCAAAATTTGCGGAAAACAACTTTGTTATTTTAACTAGATATCTAGTTAGATAAAATAACTAAATTTTTTTCTCCAAATGTTTCTTTTATATATACGAAATTTGTGATTTCTTAAATTAGGACTTTCCTAAATCATAGGACTTTGTTAGGTCACACCAAGGTATTACCAAAAATAAAAGTTCGATTTTTTAGCCAGCAGTTTAAATTCCTAGTAGAAATTATTCCCATCTATCTAATTTTAAATAAAATTCATCAAAAATGTTTTACGGTTCCCTTTTGAGCTATTAGTACTAATATATTGTCCATTCTATAAGTTTAAGATATAGATAATGATCAATATATTCTTTCATTTTACTAACAATGCAGATTTGTTAAACAACTGATTTTAATTTTTGTACGAGGTTATTGCCTTAAAAAAAAAAACCATATGTACAAAATAATTTTTTACACCTTAAATCTTTTTCTACCCAAACGTTGTCGGTAGGCCTGATGCCCGTAGCTTTTACAAAGCTGTTACGGACTTTTGCCCGTAGCAACTTTTGCAACATCAGACCTACCATAGACAAGTTTTCGTTATTCGAAATAAAAATTCGGCTGTGTAATAAGCAAGGGGCATTATAATGTTGAAAGGCATATTTAAATGTAGTGAAGTTTATCATGTGAAATCAAAATATAGAAGATGTAAAAAATAAAAGATGTAAATCTCGAACTGTATCAGTGAAAATTTAATTAAAAGCGGCGTGAAAAAATAATTCCATTTTACATTTTAAATAGATCACAGTATTATACAAATCTATTTTCAAAAACAAACGTAGGATGTTTAAACTTTAGTTTTTCAAAAACAAGATGCGCAACGTGTAGCGATAAATAGTAACAAAAATTTCGAGAATAACCAGGGAATTTAGTTTTAAATAATTTAGTATTAAAAACCAAACCTTATCAGTCGCAAAAAAAAAAAAAAAAAAAATCAAAAGGACACAAAAAAATTTTAGTGAAGAAAAAAGAGGAGCTATCTGTATACCAATAACCCAGCAACAGCTACCCATAACAAAGAACTAAAGTTTTATAAATAAAGGCTGCAAGAAATAAGCGAAACAAAAAAAATTTCCACATAGAAGAAATGTTAACCAAACATTGTGCAAACAAGTACCGAACTTTTGCGGCATTAGTTTAATGCTTAAATTTCTCATATGAAATTAAGTCATTTTCATGCAAAGTTCATAAAAAATAAGTTTTGATAAAAAGTACTATTTGAAAATCAGTCGACTTTTACAGCACCATAAATTTTGTAAACAAAATAAAAGCAGGCCACAAATCCGATGGTACCTAAACATAGAGGTGAAACCTCTGTAAAACTATAATCATTTTTAAAACAATAGATACACTTTAATATGATTTTAAAAATTAAACGCACCTGTGAGAAGCGAGAACAGCAATACCATTATCATGGTGTATCCAAAATATAAAAAGATGCTAGTGTGACCAGAGATGGATAGTTTGGTCATGAAATAATGTACGGAATAAGCAAATAAATAAACTCCGGTAAAAGCACTGGTCAAAAATGAACGCCACCACCAATGATAATCCTGCATAATTTTTAAGATAAAATTTTAGACATAGTTTTTGATCTAAAGCTTATAATTATGACGATTAAAACGACGATTAAATTCAAAATAAAATTTTACCTCGGCACAAAGATGAAAGTAACACAATAACACAGTCGTTTCAGAGCAGGTTATTAAGAGAATGATGTAAACCAAAAATAAAAAGCCAAACATGTAATAAATTTGATGTGACCTAAGATGATACACAAAAAAACGATAATTAGTTACTTAAATGCCGTAAGGTAAGAGGTAATCGCAATAGCTACCAGGTAATCGACACTTATCTCATTAACGAGTAGGATCAATTAATAGCTGATCGTTTGAGGGTAGGAGCAATCAGCGATTAATGATATTCGTGTCTGGGGGTGTTTCAAGTAATTAGTTATAAGCATGATTATCTGATTCTGATCATCTGGCGCGCAGGAACGATCGGCTAAAAATCGCACATATACACTTGAGTTTTAAATTGTTTCTCAGGTAATCAGTAACGAACAGGATCGTTAAAACTCGCTGATTATTACAGATTACAAACGATCTAACATCCTTAAATGATCAATCACATTTGTTGGCATGAGAATCAAAATGAAACAATCAAATCATTCAGAAACCAACCAAACGTTATTATTAAAATCCCAAGCGAGCATGTACGATTTATCACTAAAATTCTTCATAACCGCTAAAGATCAGTTAATAATCCGGTAATAATCTGATCCTGCTCGGAGCCGATTGCTTCCAATTACACCAATTGACAAAATTTTAAAGTCTGGGTTTAACATATCTGTTATCTTTTCCACATTAGTAATTTAAAAAAGTTTTACCTGCAAGTTTGCTTTTGTAACTATTAGAATGAAATTACAGGTTTTTAGAAAAATTCAATTTTCTGAATTGCACTTAATTACCTTCTAAATTGTTTTTTGCAGTTATTACACGAGAAATGAAGGGCCCAGTCTTTATCTTGATTTCGAAAAGGTAGTTTAAGATAAGTTGCACAAACTCCACAGAGCCTTAAATAGCAAAGCAATTTTTTACCTACTGTTTTGATCAATTCGCAGCAAATATAGCAGAGTGAGTCATCAATGAACTTGATGCCACTTTCGGACCATCCGTCACCATGGGGAGTACTTTATATTAAGTTTAAGTAGAACATAACTATTAATGATAAACCAACATAAACTACGGTTCCAATATATTTTCTAAACATTACTAAATATACTTAACAATTACGTTCGTTTTTCTAACAGCTTTTTTCACTTGGAAGATGACTTTCGTAACATCATAACATCAAAACAAATGTGCTGTATTGCTGCAATGTGCATGCAATTATGAATAAACAATTATGAACCATGTAAGTGAACATCCCCTGGTGCCTACCCTTACTTAGCAAAACATGCTACTCTTTGCTAGGTCAATACATCTTGCTGTAAAAATTTTTTCAAATAAAAATAAAGCTTTTAGTTATTATTCGATTTTAAGAATTAGAAAATAGTCATTAGAATGGAGACTGAAAACAGAATTCTTTTTTTTTTTTTTGCTAAACGGTGTAAAATGGTCACTTGAAATACTTACGACAAATGCCTGATTGTTCGTAACAAAAGCATGATAATAACCATACTTTATCGGTACCACTCATTGCCGATTTTCTATTAATACCTCATCACTTTATATTAAGAGGTGTTTCGATTTAGCATTATCTCTGACTTACAAGGTTTTTATATGAAGAGTGGAGTTTTACATACTTCTAAATACTTCACTTAAAGTTTTTGTAAGTTATGAGGTATTTAAAGTTTTTTTTGTTATGAGGCATTGTTAGTTGAACACCGATATGCAACGCCTAGTTTTCAGTTCTCAACAAATCCAAAATAAAACTCACCACAAGCTGTTAAGGATAAAGAATAGCTGAATGAAGATACATCCAAACGGAAGGATTCCTCCCATTACAATGCAAGGAAAAGATTTAGTATAAATGCTCTAAAAAGTTATCATTTAAAATCCTTTAAGAATTATAGTAATATATATTGCAAAACACTTAATATATACCTTGTTGAACTGTTGCATATAAAATATACACTTGTAAAATATACAATTGCAAATTATACACTTGTAAATATACACTTATAAGATATACAATTGCAAAATATACACTTGTAAATAATTTCACTTGTAAGATAATTTCACTGAACAAAAAAAAAAAAGATTAACAAAGTCTTAAAACTTTACTTGTTGTGGTATTTGTCTAGGTATTTGATTGGTGCGAACTGGCAGTTCAATTGACTAAAAATAACCATTAGAAATAAGCTAATATCTATATATGTAGAACCCTACCCTATACACATTCATAAATCTAACAAACTTACTGGTTTTTTGAATCCAAGATATGCTCCAAGAAAGGTCAATGGAACAGAAACACCAAACCTATGTAATCAACTTGAAATTTTATAATCATTTTATAAAAAATAATTTATCAACACAATTTTTTTTTTGAGAATAATCCAGAGGAAGGTTGATTTTACAATCTTAGAATGCTTTTAGAAAATGTTGTTGCTTAAAAATGTTGAATAAGTTATTGAGTTAACATCTTTTAATCATGAAAATTAACATTTAAAAATTAAAACAATGATAAGTAAAAAAGTAGAAAACATTGATAAGTAAAAGAAGTAGAAAACATTAGTAAATAAAAAAGTAGAAAACGTAGATAAGTAAACAATACAAACCACTTTTTATAGAAATTTTCACAAATTTGCTTCACAAATAAAAAATTGCAACTTTTTAAAAGTTAGATATTTAAAACTCAAATAATAATATTAAAATAAAAATAATATAAGACACCTTCTTTACATTGCAGAAAGTTGTGTTGACATGCAAAAAGTCATTAAAACTAAAACTATTTGTGTATATATATAATTGAGAAAAACTTACAAAAAAGAAAAACTGCAAATCTAAAAAATTTTCCATCCTTATCAAATGTTTGTTTAGTTATGAAAGATTAACTGAAAGTTGAAAGAAAAAAAAACTCACCAGAGAGCAAGCAATGCTACAAGAGTGCCAAATGGTATTGCAGCAGAAGAATTTTTAACCCAAAGTGCAAGATTTAAGATGAAAAATAATCCAAAAACAATGCTAAACAGAAAGTTATGCTATCATACAACCTTTTTTAAGATATGAATAATTTTAGTCCTTATTATAAAAAAACTAATAGAAAATCTTCATAAGAAAACAGTTTATGGCTTTTCCATAAAAATATCCTACCAGATAATAAATGTAAAAAGTTATATATGGCGCTTTACTATTATAAATATAAATGCGGAAATTTTAAAAAAAAAGCAATTAATTAGAAAAGGGATATTTTAAACAGAAAACTGTTTCTTGCAGCAAAGAAAAACAACAACCCAGCTCATGAAAATGAACCAGATTGCACTGTTGTCTGTTGATTCCTTGAACTACCTGCCTAAAGCCTGATACACAAACATACACACAGTTGCTTCAATATAACAATAAATTTTAAAAATTCTTTACCCCGGAAAAAAAAAAGCAGTCAAAATAACATTTGTCTTCCAACGCTCTCCACTAAGTGCTAAAAAGAAAGTTTATATTAAACACTTTAACCAATAATCCATTTAAAAATGCATTAGTGGCATCAAATAGTAATATAGTCCAAAGGAAACAGGTGTGTTAAGCACATTTTTGGCTGAAATGGGAAACAATGCAGAAATTTAAACAACTTTAATGTCATATAACCCTCAGTTGTAAATCTCAAAAAATCTCTTTAAATAAATCAAGCTAACATCAAGACAAATTTACATCAAATGATGCTGTAATCATTACATAAGAAAAAAAAAAATTAAATTTATGATATAATTCATTAAAAATTAAAGCTTTTAGCAACATTTAAAGTAGTTGACATTATAAAGATGTTTCATTCAGAAAAGGTTTAAAAGATGTGCATAATCACTTAATTTTATTCACTTTGTTTTGTAAATAGAGCCCAACTTATGTGTTGGTAGCAACTACTAAATCTATAATTTCAACTTTATTTCAAACTAATGAATTTAATGTAATAGATTCTCTTTAAATTAAAAAAATTAAAAACTTTTAACTCAATGGAAATATAAACTTAAACTTACTTTTGTAAATTCTAGCAGAAACATATCCACCTGCAGCAGCTAAGCACACAAAAAGTACCTACGTAAGTAAGACGTATTTTACATTCATATTATTAGTTTGATAATTTATATTTAACTAAACAAAAAAAAAAAAAAAAATTAGGATAAGGAATCATAACATTTCAAAGTTGCTGATAATTAACAAATTAGCACTATATAAAAATCTTACCAAAACACAAGTCATTAAAGCTCCTCTATTGGCTGGAGACAAGAACCCCAGACATGCAAATCCTATAAATAAGAGCAGTAATGTAATACAAACAAGTATCTAGATAAAGCAAAGTTTTTCTGAAGAGATGCATGATTATGGCCGGGTTGTTTCATAATTCCAGAATATCTAAAAACATACTTATCACTGTACTCTTGAAATGTAAAAACTAAAACTTTCTCTTTACATAAAACTAAAAAGAATTATATTTATTCCAATGTATACA
The DNA here is from genome assembly GCF_058129835.1 of Hydra viridissima. Lineage (NCBI taxonomy): Eukaryota > Metazoa > Cnidaria > Hydrozoa > Anthoathecata > Hydridae > Hydra > Hydra viridissima. The sequence goes on from NW_028324310.1 coordinate 5,248,378, forward strand.
GCATTATTCTGATGTCAAATTGAAGTTGAATTAAAAATGACTATTACTTTTGTCATATGTAAAATCATCACTAATTTCTAAAAAATAAAGTTTTCTATTTGTGATTGTATATTTTTTAGAACAGGAATTAGCTATATTCGTAACTCACTTTTCATAATAAAAAAGGTATTTAACCTGTTATAAAAAAGGTATTTAACCTGTTATAAAAGGAATACAGAAAGCAGATATTGTTTAAGTAACACCACATATGGCTCCCAAAAAAAATAAAATATATGTAAGTGTATAATCTGATCCCCTATTTTTTTTAACTTAAAAAAAACTTTATAATTTATATAAGTCAAGGGCTGTTTTCTGCTGTTCTCTATTGTACTCTGCTTTACTACAACACACTTTCATTATATGTAATAAAAAAAAAAAAAAAAATAAAAAAAAATTGACCTAATGTAATGAAGACCATAATACCAATCTGCATCCCCATTCCGACGCACACAGACAAAAACATTCCTTGACTAGGTGGTCGAAAAACATCCCCATGAACTAATTTCCAACCAAACTCTTCTTGTGCATCTTCCTATAAAATTTGAGAAATCTAAACAAATTCATGTATGATGGGGCAGGGTGCACCAAAAGTGAGCAAAAAAATTAGTTTTGATATTATTTTACTATCAAAATAAAGGTATTTGGAGTCAAGGAATTCAAATTGAGATTGAACTGTGCACTTTAATGATTTTCAAGAAACTCCTAATATATACACTACAAACCAAAATTTTAGATTCAACCAACTTTACATAAATACAACTTTACATATATATAAAACTTTACATATATGTAATTTTACATATATACAACTTTACATATATATTTGCATATATTCTGTGAATAACTTAAACTAATTAAAGACAATCATTTTTTACTGTAATTTAAACACTTTTTACAAGCTAAATAAATGTTATGTTATAAGATTGTATAAGACAAATAGTCATTATTGTACTATATAATTATCATACTTTATGTGATAAATTTTTGCATTATAATTTTCAAATTTTATAACTTCTTTATCGGTATGATTTTTTTAATAAAATAAAAAAATAAAAAAAAAAGTAACAGGTGATATATATTACTAATATGAATATGATGTAGATCTAAAAAACAAATGATACAATACCAGCCTATATTGTTCCAACAGCAAAACAAAGTCTGATCAAGTGGGACAGTGACCTTATTAGGATCCATGGCATACTGAAGAAAGACTTTCACAGAGATGTTCTGAAGATTAATGCAAATCTATCAGGACTACATTTAACTGAGAAAAGTTTTGTTCTGAAACAGGATAATGAGCCAAAAGATACTGCAATAATATGTAGAGAATGTATAGAAAAAAAAAGACACTGCAATAGTACGTAGAGAATGTATAGAGAAAAAGAAAGGACATAGAGACTAGAAAATTTAGAGTCAAACATTTTTCGACAGATTATGATATGGCCACCTCAAACCCTGAATTTGAACCCCATTGAGTTTCTAATGGAAAATTAGACTACAATTATCTTAAATCATTGTCTAATATCTGAAAACAATTCCTGGGACTTTTAACATCTGGAAAAATCTAACAATGACTACACAGAGTTCTTCAAAAATATGTTTATCCCAAGGTGGATTATAAAAAAAGAACTGGCTTAAATTACTGATTCCAATATTGTGAGAGATTAGGCTTTTTGTGTAAATAGAAATAGATTTTTAACACCAACAGATATACATTATATATATATACATATATACATATATATATGCATATATATGATATATATATACATATATATATATTTTTTGCCTGCGTATGCTCAAAAACTTGTATAACAAAATGTCATTATTACCCGAATGTTTATGTTGAAAAAAACTGCACCTTCTAAAACTGAGCTTTTTTTTTTTTACAAACGGGTGGGATATGTAACAGCAAAGTTTCTCAAGAGTCTATCCTTAAGTCTCTTCTTTTTTAATCTACGTCGCTGATCTCTGGGTGGTGTCCAAAGCTCTCAATTGTATATATCTTTGCCAGATTTGAAAAGTTTGCAAATCTGATTTTTCTGGTATTTCAAGGCTGATGATTGCCGACAGGCATGAAACTTTAAGTACCATACATAGTTGTTGTTTCTTAGTTTTATTTATATTACATGTTAACATCTATATTTTATTCACAAAATGTCTCTGAAAATTCAAGTTACTTCATGCAAAAATACATGAACCATTTAAGGGAGTGCAAACTTTTGGTCAGTACACCTGTGCCTACTTTGAGCAGTGGGAAAAAAAATTTCATTGTGGAGAAACACTAAATTTAAATTCTATGGCTTTAAATAATCCTCTTTTTAAAAATCTATCGGAAGTTATTTACTTAAATACAGGATGCAGCATATAAATTTATTATAAAATATACTTCTAACATAAAAAGATTAAAGAAATTTTAACACATACTTATGTTAACTAAAAACACTTTAATTCAAAATGGCCTCCTTTTACAGTTGAAACAGAGTACCATCTTATTACTTAAGGTTTCTCTTCATTCTTAACTTCATTCATGATAAATCATTTCCTATCAAATATCAGAAAGAACAGACCATAGTGAACAAACTTTTTGAGGTCAATAAATTCAAATAGATAATGGATTTATCCAGATATTGGAGAATATATTGATTACCAGATGTAAATACTTTTGTTTCCCATCAACACCAAAACACTATTTTACACAAGAAACAATTGCTCTTATCCTGGACTGGAGGCCTTTTTAAATAGTATTATCAAACATTCCTTTATACTGATACTCTTTGATACTGTCTGTAACAAGTACAAGGAGCAGAATCAAGTAGTCTTTAATATTATAATAAAGATTTTTGGACATTTATAGTACTTGTCTAAGGACTTTATTGTGCAAGCATTCTTTGATGATAGTGTAACAGACGACACAAAATATCTGATGGTAAGTACCCTGCAAACACAGGGTACAGAATGAATACTGAAGGGAATCATTAACTTTGGCACGAAGAACTTTCAAGACTTTATTACTGAGAGCAGTGATGGATTTTCACCATCAGACTTATTATCAACTTTTCTCAAAAAAGATGTGGAGTTATGGCCAGCTAATAAAAAATATCAATCTGTCAAGGCCACAGTCAGTAGCATGAGAATAGTAAATGACATAGGGGAGAAGGTAAATGAGTACAACAAGCTTTACACAATCAAGAACAAAAAACAATTCCTTCTATTAGTTATGAAGGAGAACTGCAATATTCTATTAGTTATGAAGGAGAACTGCAATATTCTATTAGTTATGAAGGAGAACTGCAATATTCTATTAGTTATGAAGGAGAACTGCAATATTCTATTAGTTATGAAGGAGAACTGCAATATTCTATTAGTTATGAAGGAGAACTGCAATATTCTATTAGTTATGAAGGAGAACTGCAATATTCTATTAGTTATGAAGGAGAACTGCAATATTCTATTAGTTATGAAGGAGAACTGCAATATTCTATTAGTTATGAAGGAGAACTGCAATATTCTATTAGTTATGAAGGAGAACTGCAATATTCTGACTGGGCTAAAAAAAAACACTTGTAATTAATAACAAATAGGCTTATCAACTTTATTGTTGCCTAGGCATACACAGGTATAACAGAACAGAATGTTTTGTTGTTTAAAATTCAGCTTAAATGTTTGTTAATATTCAACTGATCTTTAATATAAAATGATAAACGAAATTCAACATGACAAACAAAGTTCTAAACTCCTTGGTAGAAACCCATAAAATGTACTTAATTCTTATATCTTTTTCAGAACATTTGTTTCTTCATTTCATTCTTCATTTGTTTCTTCAACCACTTAAGAGTTGATACATAAGTTACTTTTATAGTGAGTGAACATACATAAGTTACATAATTTATAGTGAGTGAACATACATAAGTTACTTTTATAGTGAGTGAGGATGTGAACCTCAGGATAATATACAACTAAAAAATTTATATTAAAACCATTTTCTTAAAAAGAATTAACAGATTTTAATAAAAGTTTCTTATATCATATCAAGAAAATCACAAATTTTTAAAATCTAAACCTTTTAGTTATCTTATTACAATATATAATTGTAATCGCAGTTCAGGAACTTTGAATCTGGTCATAGATAATGTAAAATACTTAAAATAGGTATTTCCATGTTTTATTGGGTGTGTAATTTAAGATTATGAAGTTAAAAAGTCCAAATTTTCAATTTTTGTGTTTTTGCTTCCCTCTTTCTTAGTGTGGTGTATGAAGGGACCTTTTTTTTAAAGTAAATTTTTAAAAATTTAATATTTTTTTAAAACTAAAATTAAAAATATATTCAAAATATAAAATTTTCTTTACATACCCCAGAATCTATAAGCTGGTTGTAGCGAGATATATCTCTATGTAAAGTTCGCAACAAAATCATGCCAATCATACCAGATAGGAAAAGAACAATGACCAATGAATTCATGATACTAAAATGAAGAGATCTTTCTTGGAATAACATTCATCACTGAACTCACATGGTTTATTAACACAACTTGTAAATTTGTAAATTACCTAACTATTCTACAATTTGTAAATTACCTAAACCAGTGAATTTTTGTGTGAGGCATAGATTCTAAAATGTAATCCCATCGAGAAGCCCATTTTAGTTCATTGTTTACCTGAATAAAATTTTGAAAAAATTAAAAAAAAGAAAAATTTTTAAAACTGCATATTTTGAAGTTATAAAAGAAAAATTTAACAAAATCAAAAATAATAAATTTAATAAAATTTAAAAAAAAAAAAAAAATTAATAAAGCTAATAAATTTAAAAAAAACTACCTCAAACTTAATGTCATAGGTGTAAGATATTTTTATACCCTCTGGTTTATCATTCTTTCCTCCACTGACACCTTTGGCTTGCACAGTTGAACATTTTACAACATCATTGCTATAGTCATGCTGAATACTAAACAAAAAGATAGTGTATTACAAAAATACAACACTAATTAAACTAAAAAATGAAGCCTCTGAACTAACTCGAGAGTAGGAAAAAGATAACTGCTTATTATTCTCAGAATATCTAGATTCATTCATCATTCATTCATGATTATTTTTAAGTATTCGCATCCTTTTAAAGGTATTATTTGAAAGCATATTTTTTATTTTCTTTTCCAAATTAGAGTTGGAACTATTTTCCATTATTTTTTTAATTATTACTTCTGTGATATTAACATAGAATTAATATATGCAAATGTTATCTTATATGCAGGATTGCTTAACTTTAGATAATTTTATTGCTGAAGATTTGGTGAATTTTATATTTTTATTTGTAACATCGAGTTTGCAACTACAACTTACCGCAGCTTTTTTAAAAATTTTTAAAGGTTTATTTTTCAATAAAAGTTAACAACTACTTAATCGATCATTCTGTTATTTACAACTTTGTTCTGACGTTCAACGTTCATTTTCAATTACTCATTGGTAAAAATCACCCGGCTTCAACTTGAAAAATAAAATTGAAAATGATCTTCAATCAAAAGATTAGAACTTGTTTAATTGTCATTGATTGTTGCAAAAACATTAAATTTTAGCGTTATATTTTTTCCCCCTCCTGTACATTAACAATCAAAATTTTAATTCTTAAAACATGGATGAATAAAGATCATTTTTTAAATGCAAAGACAATTTAAATATATGAAAAATTTAGATAACATCAAGCACTTAACATGTAAAATGCAACATTTCATTGAACATTGCAAAATATGAGAATGAAGCACAATTTTTTTAAAAAAAAACTTTATTTTTGTTTCACTTAGATAGCTCTACGGCTAAAATCTGAAATAAAAATTTTATTTGCAATATCTTCATTTTTTTTTTATTTATGTAATAAAAAATCTTTCCAATTTTTTTTAAAAATTGTTTTACATCTAGGCTAAATTCTGTTTCTTTAAAGAAAAAATTGCTTTTCTCTCTATATAAATGTTATAAAAACATTCAATCAATTGAGAAGATTGTTACAAGTCCCAGAACCAGAATTTTTAGATATTTTTCCCAATGAGCAGCAAATGTCTTCTCCCTAAAACTTTAAGGACTTCAAATTGAATATATCAATAACAGGTACAGAAAAAATTAAAATATCTGGAATCATTTTATTATTTATCATTTATAATTTAACAAATTCTTAACACATTTTATATAGAAACAGTGACTGATATTTAAATAGGACAGAGTTTCATGCATTAGTTATGATACAAGCAGGTTGGAGGATAATATTTCGGCAATTTTGTTGCTTATCACACTTTGAGGAACAAAGATCTTGCCCTCAAGGAAAAACTTAAACTTGTCTTTAACAAACATTTATATTTTAAAGTGTATATAAGAATATTAAAAAATAATGGTGTAAATGAGAAAAATTGGACAACTTTAACTTTTTGTATTATCAAAGAATTTCACAGCATTTTCAATCCTTAAGTGTACAATTTTTATGTTATTTTGCCTATTAAAACTTCTTATGCCTATTGATGATTTAAGATAAGAGTTTCCTTAGTGCTACCTTATCAGGAAAATCTTGTTTTTGCAGAGTTTCAAAGTTGATATCATTTGTTCACCTTCATACCTATATAACTATGGTGTTATTTTTGGTAATGTAAAAAGTCTGGTGAATTAGTAAACATAAAATTCAGATTTAAGTTCTTGAAATTTGTTGCATCAATAACAAACAAAAAAATTAATCATATTTCCTTTTTTTAAAATATTAATTCCTAATATTTAAAAAAAACTCCCTAAATTAAAAGCATATTATTAACTAATATCTCTAACTAGTATCAACTAATAAAAGCATATTATCAACTAGTTGATAATATGCTTTTAATTTAGGGAGTTTTTTTTAAATATTAGGAATTATATTAGTAACTAGTATTATCTTAATCTAACCTATGCTGTATTTAAACTTTGCATTTATATTAGGGTATTTAAATATCATGTCATTTTTACATATCAAAATATTTATATATTTACATGTATAAACTAAAGTAATTATGAGTTAAACCTTACCTAACTGGCTCAATTTTAGCAGAAAGAAGTCTAGCACCAGACCACTGCTCATTATTGCCATCATGATAGGTGATTGTTATAATGACATGGTTAAAAAAGTAGTATGTGTTCTTCTCTGAGAATTTTTGCTAAAATTTTTTAAAAATATAAGTTTATTAGTGATTTAAATTTTCTATTTTTAAAACAACAAAAAACAACAATTAAACCCTAATATAAAACAAAGCAAAAAAAAAAAGAGAAGAAAATCACAAGTTTTTAAAATTAATATTTTTAAGCTAAAAGAAAAAAGTTTATATTCATTAAAAACAAAATTGTTTTATATCCATTGTAAATGTGTAAAAGTATCCTTCATTAAAATAACTTGCTGTTGATAAAATTCATTACATTTGCATAACTCTTTAAAGCAAGAAAGTAAATTATTTTTAAAACCATCTATTAAACTGACAATTTTTTTTCTTAGAAAAATACATAGGAAAACCCAGTATATATAAGTAAACACAGGAAAAACCAAGTATACAGTATTCTTCAAAATTAATCTGAGTCTCAGCATGCATTCACTTAACCCAATTTTAAAACTGTGTCATTTGATTGAGAATTAAGAAGAGTGCAGAATTTATTTTAATTGATAGTTAAAAACATTGTTGCTAAACTTCAGTATGGGATTTTGCAACAATATTTTTAATTATCAATTAGAATAGTGTGAAAAAATTCATTCAAAAAATTTAATAAGTATTATAAATTAACATTCATATTTAACTATTAATTACCCTGCATCATTCTAAATGTTTAAAGCTTTTTTAGATAACAAATGGAAATGACAAAAAAACATGTGCCTTTACCAAATTGTGATTTGATTATCCATGACTGGAAAGGCAACATTAAAGAAAAGAAAGAAACATTAAATCTTCAAAAATCTAAAGAGAAATTGAAAATAAAATTGGAATAGCAGCCAGTAAATCTAATATTGACAAGCCAGAATCCTTTTGGAGAAGTATCATATGATCAGATGAGTCAAAAGTCAATATTTCCAGGTCTGACTGCCAGCAGCGAGTATGAAGAAAGAAAGAAAGAGCTCTAAAACTAAAAAATTTAAACAAAGTATCCAACTATAGAGAGAATCCTAAAAAATTTTAGGATTCTCTTTATAGTTGGATACTTTGAGTTTATCAATTGAATCAATGTAAAGGAAGTATATCTTGGGATTCGGCAAATAAACCTCCAAGATTGAACAAGAAAATTAGGACTAGGATGAAAATACACCTTTCAAGAGGATATCAAAATATGATCCAAAAATAAATGATTATAAGAAAAACAAGATAAACAGACTTGACTAGCCACATTGATCTCCCAACTTGAATCCAATTAAATATCCTTGGGATTCTATTGACCAGGCCATCTGAAAAAACCCTCCAAAAAAAAAAAAAGAAGACTTCATTAGGGAATTTTCAGAAGCATGGGATAGTATTAGTTCACCTAGTATTTAGTTAATTTGATGAATATAATAATTAAAAAAATATGGTACATAATTTTTTGGACAGAGTAATTAATCAATTAAATTTATTATATTTTATAAAATTTATTTTCAAAACCTTCCCAAAAAAAAATTTATCTCATAAGAAATCAAATTACAAAGTTAGCATTTATTTTTTGTTTGTTTGTTTCTGTTTATTATTTTATATTTTATAGGAATTAACAGAAAAATTGTCATGGGCCTTTTTTCTTTAGAGGAAAAACCATGTATACATAAATATACATATAAAAATCCAGTATAGATAAATATCTAAAGGAAAAACTTAACATACTTAACTAGAGAGGAAGAGTGTATATATAAATATACAGGGGAAGTATGTAACAATATGCAGGGGAAGTATGTAAAAATATACAGGGGAAAACTAAGTATATATTATTATACAATGCTGAGCGTACATGAAGACTTGTGTTTGTAAATACCAATAAAAAGAAATGTAAACATACACTAATAACGCAAGCATCTTTTGGATCACCATTTTCAGCAACCCAGCAACCAATTGGAAATCCTGTAGAGCAGTACTTCTTATTTTCTGTGTCTGCAACTTCATAACACCATGTAACAGGCATATTATCAACAATCCTTTAAAATAAAATATTTATGCACCTTAAAAAAATTCATTACAACAATAGGGATTGATATACCAAACAATTCTTGATGGATTAAAGGTATTATTATATTTCATCTCATGCAATATAGGATATTGTAACATCAATTTCTAAAGGTGTGCAAATTCAATTTTTTTTACTTCTAATCAAATTTAAATTAAAATTCACAAATTTGAATCAAATAATGTATGTCTAATAGGCTACTTCTAGGTGAAATATGGATGAAAATTAAAAATGACTGTTTACTGTTTTCTTAATTCTGCCTTGTATTGTACTGTAAATGTAATTTGTAACTGTAACTTTCAAGTGCAATTATTATCATTCACTTACGCCTATTGCTGATATTTTATTCTTTAGGCCTATTAGTTACACTGCAATGCAACGAAGCCAAAAGTAAAGTTATGACCGATTCTATCTTATTCATTAAAAAATAGAAAAAATGAATGATTTATGATAGTTGACTAGGCCTAAGACTTAGACAAAACAAACAATCAAAATTCAAAACAGATTCAGACAAGTTCAAGTGTCGATGATCAATCAATGGCTGTGACTATCACTGAGTTATGACTAAATAAAAGTTTTAAAAGAAACACTAAATAGAAAATGACTAAATAAAATGACTAAACAAAAGTTTTAGAAGAAACAAAATTCCAAACTAGTCTCAGCCTCAAATGCCAACCCAATCCAAAATTCTATCATATGCTCAGAAGAGTTCACAAGTTTTCATGCATTAAGTAAGTTCTGTAACATGTTCTGATAAAAGATTGCAATGCTTTCTAGTGACAATATTTCCTGATGTAGAATTTAATCTTTCTGAATTTATCGATGTGGCTGGTATTGCAAGGAGTGCTCTACTGAGTTTGGCCAGTTTTGGAAAATGCAGCTTATCATCACGCCATCATTTGAGAGGACAAGCAACTTCTCTTGAAATAAGAGGATCAGCCAAATAAACTTTCATTTCATCAGCAATGTCTGCTATGATTGTATTGCTATTATTGTTGGCTGCTGCCGCAATCACAGTCATATGGTCTAAATCACACCACAGATTACTGCTACTGTTAAAAACAGAATTTGCTTGCTATTGCTGCTAGATAGTTTGATCAGCTGCTGTTGGTTCATGTTCATGTAATGGCCTCCCTTCTGTTGCAGTTGCAGCTACTGCTGCAGTTGATATCCTACAACTACTACTGCCAAACTCACTCCAATATTGCTGCAAAGTGTTGATCTCTGTTGCTACTTAATTCTTTTTCTTCTCTTCCCAGTCTTTGTTCATTATGAAGCTGTTGAGAGGCCAGTGAGCTGTAGCGGTAATGAGACACAATCTTGTAAGCCTTGCTAAGCATGGTTTGCATTCCATCCTGTGAATTGGCAGCATCATGAATGGTGAGCTGAAGAGTATGTGCAAAACATGACAATTCAGTGAATGTCTGAGGTAAAAACATGACAAATCAGTGAATGTCTGAGGTAAATTCATTTGCACTTTTCATGTTACTGTCGTTATCCTTTACTGCATAAATAGGAACAGTATGTCGCAATTGCCAATCATCAACAATTTTATCTAGCGCATCAAGAATAGCCTCACCAGTATGTTTGTCTGGAAAATATTTATTTTCCAAAGCAATCCATTTCAAGTAAAAATCAACATTGATGTAACACAGGCAGAAAGAGATTAATGGATCACTAGCATGTGAAGTTCATAGATCTGTAGTAAATGAAAACAATGAGCAATCAATGAGATCACACTAATTTCATGGGAGGTCTTTTGCCACAAGTTTTGATACAACTTTGGTATTACTATTTGTCAAAATGTTGTTCTAGCTGGTACTCAATAATGAGGCTCCAAGATTTTTATGAGTTTTTTAAACCCTCAACCTTCTACAACATCATATGGCAACAAGTCTACCCTTATCATACATCAGATAATATTAGTAATAGCCATACTTTTCGGATTGCTTGGTGCCCAAACTGCCTGATTAGCAAAGGTAGAATCAATTCTTGCCTGTTTAGAATTATTGGTTTTTCTTTTCTTGCTCTGTGTTGCTTCTTCAAACTTTCTTTTTCTCTCTTCAAGTTCGACAAAAATTTTGCTGTGTACACTTTGAAAATGTGTATGCAAACTACTCTTAACACCCATTGGCCACTTAAGTGGCGGCTTACAATTACCAATTTTACAAATTCCTATTATGTCATCACCTGTTTTCCGTCTTTTGTTATATTCCCAAATCAAACTTTTTCACTCACTTTCTGTCATTGTAGCACTTGTACTAAAAATTTTCCATTAGCTTTGAAACAGAAGCCGATTCTGACCTACGCCTAAATAAATGCTTTGAAGTTCGAGAGTATCAAAGTTAACTTTTTAAAGTCGAATCAAATTTCAAATTCAAAGTCAAATTTGAATACGAAAGTTCGAACTTTGCACACCTCTAATAATTACATATATTTTGCAAAATCTATTTATACCAGTGATGCTGATAGTTCTGCATGATTCCTTTTTTTAAGAACTCAAGTTTTTCATCATCTTCTTTATTATCTTTTTTGTATGTCTTTGTACAAACATGGACACATGTTCTATCTTCACCAAAAGCAAACTAAATTCAAATTAAATAAAAAAGATATGAGAACAAAAAAGATATTCAAAACTTATTGAGACACTTCAGCAAAAAGTGATAGATAGTAATAGGTTTAATAATTTATTTCCAGAAATAAAAAATCATGAGAATGAGTTATGCATACCTTATATGGTGAAGGTCGGATTCTCTCACCAAATACAACCTACATAATTTATATGAATAGAGAATAAACATAAAACACAGATAAACAGTTTGGAAAATTACTCTCACACCTTTAAGAAGTAAATCTATCTATGTACATAAGTTTTCATAAAGAAAAAAACAAGCAAAAAAAAAAAAAAAGAATTTAGCATAAATTTTAGTATTTTTAAGATACCTGCCCAAGGTTTTCTGATGGAGATGTATCTGTTTTATCAGGATCCTCACAAAAGTCAAATCTTTAAAATCAATCAGAAAGTATTACATCACAGGATGTTAAAAAAACCAGTTGAAAAAAATTAAAATTAACTTAAAAATACTTTAAATACTTTATAACATTTCTGTGCCAAAAGTCAATAGTTACAGAAATATCACTTATAAAAGTATTTGCTTTGAAATATCAAAAACATAAACTTTTAGTCTTGATAATAATTTTAGGTTGATGAAATAGAAGTCATCTAAAATGGATCCACACCAAATTATGTTAGCTGATGTTAAGAAACGCAAAAGACTTGTTAAGGCTGGCAAAAAAGATTCAAAAGAGAAGTATGAGAACTTTTTCAATTGTAAATAGTGATTTATTTCCATAAAATTTGACCAAAAAAATATTTGTGCTGTACAAACTGAAAATTTTACGGTCTTATCACTAGTTCAAATAAAGGGATGAAAGATATCAAACTAGTAATGATCAGGAAAAAAGGTTTCAGTAAAAACTTAACCAGATAGAGGAAGTAGAAAGCAAAGAAGAGTCACAGAAGACAGGGACACTAAACTACAATTATGTTTCTCTCCAAAATGAAGTTCAGCATCAGAGGAGAGGGCAGGGGAATCATGCCAATTATATAAGTACACAACTTCTTGGATTGATGTAAGGCTAGTTATAGATGTTACTAAATTAGTTACTGACTACAATAACAAGAGCTCAAGAAAAACTTATGCCTCTTTGCAAAAAAGTTTAATTTACTGTGTTTTTTTTGCTTGTCAGATCAATCATTACAAATTTTTATTAATAGCTGAAAGTTGATCATGAAAATACCTAATTGTATTTTAATGCTGTAAACATGCCAACATGCTTTAAGATTAAAATGGCACACAGGTTTCCTGGAGGTGCTAAACATATTTTTTATCAAATCAATCTTCTAAAACATCAGTCAAGTGAGGCTGTAATGCCAATATTCAGTACAACATTTGTCACTAAATGAGTCCAGCATGCAGACTATGCTCCGCTCCATTTGAATGATGGTGACAAAAAACAAAAAATGGTATAGATATAATTCTGAGGATCATATACCCTGATAATGAGAAGTTACAAACTGGTGGTATAACTTTGAGAGCAATAAGGTTAATGGCAGTCTACAGAACAGAGATATAAACAAGTTACAGAAGGGTTGAACATAATTTATTCACCAATAAAAATTGTCAAAACAAGATGTAATTAATTTGATAAATTTTTTAAAATGTTGACACCACAAGTCCAGCTAAAGAAATATTATATACTAAAGAGATTTTCACTTATAAATTTATTTTGCTTTTATTGAAAACATGATTTACTACATGATTTACATTTATCTAGTTTCACTGTCAAAAGTTGCCAATATAATTTAAACTGCATGAAAGAAACTCTTTAGGCATAGATTGATGAAATTTAAATCACAATTATTGATAGCTAAAACATTTCAGGTTTGGTCATCAACGTTTTAGCAAAACCAATACAAAGTATCACATTTTTTTAATACTAGGAATACAGAGTATCCTTATTTGAATAGCCTATAAATAATAAAAGGCATATTAAGATTTTTTAAATTCTTTTTTTCAAAAGGCCATAAAAATATTAGATAAAGAAATTTTTTCTACACGACAGAAAAAATCTCTACAAATACGAAAGATTTCAATCATTTCAATTTCATAGTAAAGTTACTAAAAGTTCAACAATTTTATCAAATGAAAAATTATTTCTCTACAATTAATGTTCGTAAAAAGTTTGCCAGTCTTATCAAATAAAAAAACATACTTAATTTTTTATTTAATAACTTCTTTGTAAATTTTTACTTTTTAAAATATAATGTACCATTTAATTGTTCATTTTAGATCATTTTAGTTTATTTAAATCATTAGTTCTATATTAAATTAATCATGGTATTTAAAAAATTATTCATATGTAAAATACAAAATATCTTTGTTCTTTAAAACTTTTTCAGAGAAACTTATAAAAAAAAGAAAATACTTTTATGCATTATACCTGCTATATTCATATGGAATTATATAATCCACAGAGTCCAAACTATTTACATAGAGATTGATTGTGGTCTAAATAAAGAAAAATAGCTTTTAATACACAAATTTAAATCAATAACAAAAATCATTTATGCATAAATAAAAACTTTGCATAATTTAAAAACATGCTCCATGGCAGTGGAGCATTTTTCTCCCTATTTTTTATTAAAAGTTAAAGGTTGTAAAAAGTTTCTTTTAAAATTTCAGAAATTTGTTTTTCAAATCAAAATGGGTAGCAGTGACACAGAAGTGGCAAGCATACTGACAAAGTAATAAACCAACTACATCAATTCATAAATATTGTGTGCCAAGTTTTTTTATTTAATTTGCATTCCATGGTTGACTTAAGATTGTTCAGTTTGATAAAAATATGTGCTGAAATTTTATAACTAAATCATTCCATAGATTTATTTATTTATTGGGATTAAGAGATTTAGCTGCTTTAAAACTTCTTGAATATTTTTAGATGACAATTGCTTCACACTTTGTGCAAAAAAAAAAACAAATTCATATTTGATGTTAAATTGTTGAATACTTGAGAGGAAAAATTTGTTTATGGATATCTTTGCATAAACATTAGCCTGTTCTATTAAAACTAGTTCTAGTATACCAAAAACAGTCCTAGAACCCTCCACTATCATGGAACCCCCACCATGTTCAACTATTGGTTTTAAGTTTATTGCCATGCTTGCATTGCATTTGAATATTTTGAAGGAAACTTTTGTTTTTACCTGACCAGTGTTCAGTCTAAAAGGATTATGATTAACTTGTATGAACTTTTACATAACTGAATCAATTGACTTTACTTAATACCATGTAGTTTTTTTTTTTTTTTTGTGAAATTTAGCCAAGATAACCGACTTTATTCAGATCATTTAGTACAGTTTTAAAAAAAACAACTAAATTTTTACAAATAGTTGAAAACCTTTTTTTATTGACTTATGTTGGTGCAGTGAGTATAAATTACTTACAGATACATTGAATTGTTTTGTATATGGAACATGTTGATTTATTTGTTAGATAAAAAAATTGAATCAGACATCTTTAAGGATATAATGCAGGAGGACCTTTAAATAACTTGTTTCCAATCTCAGGAAAATTAGTATAAGCCTATACATTTTGCATTAATTACATAAACATTATGGACTCTGACAGAGCGCAGTCTTGTGTCTAATTTCTATACTATAGGGACAAACCTCAGAGCATACCAACAAATTAATAGATATCTATATGCAATACAAAAAGAATGATTATTCAAATAAGGTAATATTAAAGTAGAGGAGAAAGTAAAGACTGCTTTTAAGTAGTACTAATCTTACTGTTTAAATGTAAAGACTTGTTTACTTCTTTTAAAAAAATATTCTGCAAAAAAAAAAAAAAAATCACATTGAGTTTGATTTTTGTGAACATAATTTGACTTTTTATCTAACAGTAGTATAATATTTTGTTATTTTAAAATAACTATTTTTTATATTTTGAACTTATTAAATTTTATGTCTAAATAAAAGTTTTTTGTCCTGTTGAATACCTAAGTATTTTTTAACGTATTTCATAATGTATTTCAAGTTTATTAAAAAAATATTTTAAAATAAACCTGAAATATATTTTAAGCAATAAAAAACAATCTGACTAACATTTCTAATGTGGTCTTTGAATTTTAAAATCTATATTACTTATGTTGAGAAAATGGCAAATAATAGTATTTTAGTGTCTTTTTAATGTTCTTCGACTTGAAATAAGAATTATTTTTTTGTTGTTGTTGGTTAAAAATCATAATAGCAATTTTCTTAAGTTTAAATAACAATCTTTCACAATATCCAATAGGAGGTGCATTAATATATTATAAAACTATAGCACATCTGCATCAAATTACTGAAATGATACTTACTAAACATTTGTCAGCACCAGGTTTATCTTTTTTACAAAATGAGACAGGAGCAAGGCCAGGAAGATAAAATGTCTGTATATATGTTTCGAGTGTCAACATTATGACAAGTAAGAGTGATTTGGAACCCATTCTTTTTACTATTCCTGATACTTTTAAAAGAATATTAATTAATAAGGATAAACTTTTCATAAAGTAATAAAAATTGACTCAACTTTTACCTTAGTAACTATATTAGAGTATACACTACTTTAAAACGGAAACAAAGCATTTACTCGTAATCGCGTAAAGCTTTATGACTCTAACCTAAATCTAATATACACCAAAAACACATAGATTTAAATGAAAAAGTTTAGCTACATCTTATTTCCATGCATAGCAAGTGGCCTTGAAACAAGCTATTAATATTAACATATACGATCGCTTTTTTTGTGCAAGTTTATCACAAAATAGGAAAAAAAGGACTGGGTTACGCTTTATATTTTACGACATCACCTTATCGCACGCATTGCACCGTGTTTTGATTTTAAGTTGATATGATGTGACTGGTTTTAATATCAAAGGACACTCGACATGAGTTTGTAAAAGCTTAAAAATCGATAGGGATTCTTTCATTCCTTTACACATTCTTTGACATACTATACACATTATTAAGGTTTGACTAGCTCTATGCCACGACCTAGTGTAAATTATTTAAAATTGCCTCAACGAAACTTCAAATTCAAAATTTATCTTTAGCTAAAGCTTTAATGTCTCGTATCTTATATTAGCACATGACTCATGTGTCCATAAAAAATGCGACTTGTGCTTAATTTTACTCCTTCTGTTTAACTTCATTATCACGATTATAAATGGCATAGTAGATCCAGCAAACTTCTTTGCTTATAACTAATGTCGTTTAGTTTTTAGCATTACTCTTCTATGAACGTTTTTTCTTCTTCGAAGCTCCGTCGAGAGAATGTAGTTGATTTGAAGTAAAATGTAGTTTACAATACGTATGAAAAGTTATAAGTACAATTAAGGCTGTGCAAGATAATGTTAAAAAAATCTGAAATGAGAATCAAAACAAAACCAAAAAGGCAGAAATAAAATTCCTTCCATGACGCTGGACCAGAAAAATTATTCAAAAACCATAGTTACCCTTTGTTGTTGTTTTTTTCAAGTGTTCTTTATTAAACATTTCCAATTATCGCAAGTCACATTCTCTGAAATAAGCCATTCCTACCTAGGACGTGATTTAGGCCAAGAAAGAAAATAGCAGACGTCAATATGCTTCCTGATTAGTTACTCCATTTCTCTTAAAGGGGCGATTATCATGAGATATCGAAGTTTCTGAAACGGTCCAATCGAATTAGTATATCTAACTACAAGAACTGCTAGCCATTAATGAAGAGCCACAATTAGCCACAAGAGCCACATTAGCCACAAGAGCCGAGGTTCAGTTAAAATAAGCCTCTAATGACTAGCGTTGCTAAATAAAAAGATCTACATCTTTTTTTTTTAGTGTTTTTACAGCCTACGAAAAATGATATGCCACATAAGAAATGGACATTCTTTAGAAAATTTATGTTCCTTGGTTTTAGAAAGACGGTTTTTCATTGCAAGTTTTCAAAAATAAAAATCTGATTCAAAGTTGGCTGATTTATTTAATTTTTTTCAAAAATATTAGCGACTGGGTGGGTGAGGAAAGGTTTTAGCTCCAGAAACTTTTATACCTAGTGCTGTGTGGTTGGCTATTTCAGCGGTTTAAAGTTACTATTGAGGTATGGTTATAAAAAAGATATGGAATTGATATGAGGTATGGTTATAAAAAAGGTATGGAATTGTGTAAGAAATTTATAAAAAAGTTTATTTAGTTTACACTTACAACTTTTAATGCTTTTTAACTTTTAAGTTTTATTTTGCTTTAAAACTATCAACCCCCTTAACATGTAAATATGTAAAACTGAATGCATATACAAGTTACAGTGTTACGTTGAGGCTGGGAATATTGTGCAGAAAATAACATCCGCATATGGCACTGATGAGTGAAGGAAATACGCTCAAATTTTCTAAATTTACTTTATTAAACCATCCGGATATAGTTGAAAACACAAGTAATTTATGTGTGAAAATACTGTCTTCAAAGAAAATCATATTTGGTAATGAAAGTGGCTGTTTCATCGCACCTCTTGGAAAATCATTGATATACGATCAAGTTGGACTACTTCAAAATAAGGAAGTAACATCTGTTTTTAACATAGACGAAAATAATTTTTACGCGGCTTCTGGAAACGTGGTATATTCTTTTGATTTAAGAGTCACATTAAATAAATGCGTACATTTTTACAGTGAGAATCAAGATGAAATTAATCAAATTAAAATCAATAACAAACTGCTCAACTTGGCAAGTTGTGATGATTCTGGAGAAGTAAAGATTTTTGACTTAAAAGTAAATAAGTTGTTTAAAACGCTTAGAAAAAGACATACAAATATTTGCTCGTGTATTTCCTTTATTCCTAACAGACAAAATGAAATTGTTACTGGTGGAATGGATTCACAACTAATTAGATGGGATTTTCAACATGTTAGGCCTTTGCAATTCCTCAACACTCAGAATATTTTAAACCAAACAGGAGACCACTCTGTCTACATGCTTAATCCACCTTTATTATTTTCATTAGATGTTTCTGAAGACTCAAGCTTTTTAGCAAGTGGCTTAGGTAAATTTTTCTATTCAGGAGAATATAATTTTGAAATCTTTTTATTCTAAACATGGTTGTATAGAAATAATGTTTGTGTTGTCATCAGACATAAAAAGTCATTTGAGATTCTGTTTATGTATCCATATTTTTTATAACTTTGCTGTAGAATTAAGATTCTTTTTATGTAGTATACAAATTTCAGAAAAAATTATAACCAGTATTAATAACATTTATTGTAGCACTTATATAAAATTGAAGTTATTGTTGGTCTAACTTAAATCTTTTTAATTAGGGAATGGGTCTATTCAAGTTTTTCAACTAATGAAAGGCGCCTATGGAATGAAACCATCTTATGTAATAAATAAACATTCATCGCTTGGGGTTCCATGTGTCCATTTTGTTTCTTCGCTTGATAATACCAAGCATCTACTGCTTTCTGGTGGGAATGATGGATATTTAAATTTGTGGTGCATCTCTATGACTAATTTTAGCAAGAAACACAATATTCCCCAGAATTATGTATGCCTTGAAGATGAACTATTAAATATTTTATTAGATAGTTTGCAAATAGGTTCAAAGCTCAGTGCCATTGACACAGCTGTTTTTGATGACAAAATGTTTGTTGTTTTTACTGATCAAACTGCAAATGTTAAAATGCTTACTATAGGTTGATATAGTTTCTGTTAGTATAGTTGCTTTACATTTTGTATACATATATCAGCTCCTAAAAGATAACTACAACACACATATGTATGTTATTCATATGTATGTATGTATTTGTGCTTGCTTAAACTACATGATTTTCATTTTTATATTTCTGTTTTCAATTGGAAACTTATTTTGTAATATTTATAATAAACGAAAAGCTCCTAGTTAAAAACAGCTAAAAAACTTTATGATTTATTATTTCTAAGGTAGTTTATATTGCACGATGTTAATTTGATATAACATACTAATAATTCAACCTAATTCAAAAAATAAACTATCAAATTAATGTATAAAACAAAGACTATTTTATATCAAGTGAACTCATCTCTGGCATTTGTTTTTGAAATATTGAGGGAAACCTGTGATGAACTCTACATCTATAGATTATCACACCATCACATGATTTCTCAGTTTAAAAGAAGTTATTTAAGTCTAGCCTCTTTTAAACATTTGAAAATTAAGAAAATCTATGCTTTGGATGCTTAAAAGACGTTGTAATAGGTTTTTTTACTTAATTTAACGCCATTTTTGTTTCCATCCAAAGAAATACAAAAACGTCACAGTTTATGGCTTTTAAAGCTGTCAAAAATCCAACAAAATATCGTCTGCATTTTTTTTAAAAAAATTAACTTTTTGGCTTCATTTTAATTGCTAGATGATTTTCTGCTAACCTACCCGCATTTTTATTTACAGTGACAACCCAATTAAGAAGTCATTTTCTACTAAGTGGTCTTGTTTAAGGCCACGCTAATTTACTCTTTCACAAGTATGGAACCAAAAATTTACCTCTGGCAGAGGATATTTCGTGTAAGATCAGTTTTTCCATGATGCAGGACTGTGTAATACTAGATTTGAAATAGTCTTGGAAGAGTGCGAATGCATTTTTTAACGGAGGATGTGATAATAGAAATAGTAAAACCTATTATGAGGAGGGTAAACGAAAGAAATTATATGATAAATACAAATTTTGATTTTAACTTGACTCAAAGATTACATATCGATCGAAGAAAAGTGCAAAACAAATTGAAAAATCATCATGTCACCAATAAAGGCAGTTAAAAATATTCAATCCTATGGAAGAATAAGATACATTAAAACTTGAAAATCCATATTTTTGAAAAGTTGCGAAATTTGAAATCTGTTTTTTCCCCTGTAGTCTTCAATTAAAATTTTAAAATGTTTTAGTAATAACGACTGGGAATTCAAACAAAATGTACACCGATAAAATTTTAATAGTTCAACTAGTAAGGTTCGCGATAATTCTGTAACTATTTTATGATTTTTACTAACAAACCGAGACCATAGACCAACGTTAATCAAAAGATAACTGGCAAAATGGTTTTGAGAACAATGACTCAGGTCAAAATAAAAACACTAAAGGAACTTGAAGATAAAGTTCATTGATCATCAACACTTGATTTAAGAAACATCTTAGGACACAAAAAGAGAGAAAGTTGAGAAAATCTGGCAGATTTTTTTTTAAAAGAGAAAAAAATGAGAAAGGGAGAAGAATTAAAAAAAGAGATCAAGAAGAAAATATTTTTGGAAACAAGTTTTAAGTTATGAGCTGCAACAGAAAAAAGGCTGCTGAATGTTGATGTTTATACCAAAGAAGAAGAAACAAATAAATATAGTAGAAATCGGAACAGAAGTTATTGAAGTTGAAATTTGGTTCTTTTAAAGATTGGATTAAAAGTGCTGAGCGAAATCCAAGGAAAAAAAAATACGTAAAAAAAAAGAAGTAAGGAGAAAAACCAAATTGGAGAGGAGTTTGCAAACACGCGTGGAATGATTGTGGTTGCCAAAAAGACTCAATGTGCTAATTACTTTGAATGCCGATATAAATCTAATGAATATTTTACTGAAAATGTTAGGCAAGAAATTCAAAGTCGATATTAATTGCAGGCTGACTACAGTGGAAAGAAGGATAATTTACAATCTTTAAAGTTCCTAAACAAAAAGCTACTATTTTCCATTGCATTATATATATATATATATATATATATATATATATATATATATATATATATATATATATATATATATATATATGTATATATATATATATATATATATATATATATATATACGTATACATTTCCATTGCATTGTATATATATATATATATATATATATATATATATATATATATATATATATATATATATATATATATATACAATGTAATGAAATTTATACACCATGCAAGGAAATCATTATTATTTAGCAATGGAACTGCTTGGATTAAGAAAAAGGGGGGATTATTTGACGTCACCATGGGGGCCTATGATGGCGCGGAGATTTGCGAATTAGTGGGAATTTTTATTTTGCATCAAATCTCGCAGTTTTATGAAAAAAGCACTTTCGGTATATATCGAGATGATGGATTAGCTATGTTTAGGAACAAAAGTGGTCAGGAAATGGAGAGAATAAAGAAACATTTTGTACAAATTTTTAAAAGTAATAATCTTCTTATCTCTATTAAATGCAATTTGAAAATAGTCAACTATCTCGATCTAACGCTAAATCTTAACGATGGTTCTTTTCAACCATATCGCAAACCAGATGATATACTGAATTATATAAATACTAGTTCTAATCATCCACCGAGTGTAATAAAAAGTATTCCTAAAACTATTGAATTAAGATTATCAGCAGCATCGTCAAGTGAAGCGATTTTTAAAGAAAGTATTCCTCCTTATCAAGAAGCCTTGAAAAAATCGGGTTACAATTGCGAACTTGCGTACCATCCAAGTATAAATTCAACAAACGGCAACCATAAACGTAAGATAATTTGGTATAATCCTCCTTTCAGTGCAAATGTTGTTACAAAAATAGGTAAATGTTTTTTGAACCTCATCGACCTCCACTTCCCAGTTAACCACAGGCTTCGTAAAATATTTAATAGAAACACAATCAATATTAGTTATTCTTGCATGCCAAATATAAAATCCATTATTAACTCTCACAACAAAAACATTTTGCAAAATGAGGCAAAAACTAATGAAATGAAATGCAACTGCACTGAAAAATTGAAATGTCCAATGAACAACCGTTGCCTTTCCAACAACATCGTTTATCAGGCCACCGTATATTCGAACAATCCGGAATATAAAGAAAAAGTGTATATAGGACTTAGCGAAACATCTTTCAAAGCTCGGTATGCTAACCACTTAAAATCCTTTAATGAAGTTAGGTACAAGAACGATACAGAGCTATCAAAGGAGGTATGGAAATTAAAAGAAAAAAACTTCACACCTTTTATCAGATGGAAAATTATTAAAAAATGCAAACCATACAACCCAGCATCAAGAGTTTGTAACCTTTGTTTGAACGAGAAGTTTCAAATTTTGATGTACAAAGGAGATAACCTACTTAATACAAGGAGTGAAATGGTCTCGAAGTGCAGGCACAAGAATAAGTTCCTTATTTCCTCATTTGATATCGAAGATTGATCCTGGTTCACTTTACGTTTACGTCACATTATACTTTAAGATTTTGTTTCCATGGAGTCATTAGAACTCACGCCACCGTAATTATAAATGTAATTTTAACGTTTAATTTTGTAATATATGGCTGATGATTGCCGTTAGGCATGAAACTTAAAGTTCTATAATAAAAGTTTTTTTCTTTATCGTTTTTAATTATAATTATAAATCGCTCTGTTTTAAAATTTATATATAATCAAAATAAATTTCCTAAACATCGAGCACTTTTCAACGAACAAGAGCTTTGTATTATTTTAATACAACACTACATCAAACGATATATATATATATATATATATATATATATATATATATATATATATATATATATATATATATATATATATATATCGTTTGATGTAGTGTTGTATTAAAATATATATATATATATATATATATATATATATATATATATATATATATATATATATATATATATCGTTTGATGTAGTGTTGTATTAAAATATATATATATATATATATTTTTACTCTTTTAAAATTTCATTGAAAGATGTAATTTTTCAAAGTTATCTTACGTAAAGCATGTACGGCTCTATTTAAATAAATTCTAGTCAGATTAATTTCCTATATTATATATGTAAATGACAAATAAAAATAAAATAAAATAAAAAAAAGCAAAAACAAAAAATTGAGTATGATAATAAGTTTTAATCAGCATTTCTATATATATATAGTATATCAAAAAATTCTTTAATCTAAAGATATCCATCAAGAATAACCTTTATATATATATATATATATATATATATATTGCTCTATTTATACAAAATATTGAGCACTCTTATACGAACAAGAGATATTGTATTTGATAATAATACAACTTGAAATAGCAATATTCGCTCCTTCTGTTGAGCACTCTACTCAAGTCGTCAAATCAATGGAGAAAATAAACTTTAGATACTCAATCAAAAATATTCCAATACCATCTGAAAAAAATTACAGATTACAATTGCTAAAGAAAACAGAACTGATGATAAAAAGAATGAGATGGAAAGCAATTTTTTACAACAACAAAAACTTAAAGAACAAAGAAAACAATAGGTCTGAAACTTTCGGAATTAACACCGAGAAGTGCCCACAACAAGTTAAAGAAATGACACCTTTTGAAAACGATTTATTAGATCTAGTCAAAAACATCAAGTTCCGTAAAATAAGATCCAACTTCCAAACAAAGCTAAATGATGACATAATGAACTTACGAAAATCAAATAAAACACTAACCCACGCTGACAAAACATCAAACATGTATATGTTGTCTAAAGACGAATATAATAATTTACTCACAAGTGCTATAACGTCTTCATACAAAAAAGCCTATCCAATAATAAAAGGCCAAGTAAATATAGAAACCAAAAGAATTTTAAGAAACCACGAAGTTTTTAACAAAATTGAAATAAATGGAACATCTAACTGTTTTTTAACCCTGAAAGACCACAAAGAGAACTTTATAAACAACCCTACAGTCAGACTACTAAACCCTGCTAAAAATGATATTGGAAGAATCAGTAAAAATATACTATCAAAAATAAAACATGATATCAAACGTATACTTGGTTTCAATCAATGGATATGTACGCAAAATGTCACTGATTGGTTTAAGATAATCACTGAAAAACACCTGTATAAGTTTCTTATCTTTGACATAAATGACTTCTACCCTTCAATCAATGAAAATCTTTTAAACAACGCAATTAGCTTTGCTGAGAAGCACGTAACAATTAATAATGATCAAAAAATGATTATCAAACACGCAAGAAAATCGATACTCTTTAATAACGATCAAGTTTGGGTTAAAAAGAAAAGCGGTTTGTTTGATGTTACCATGGGTGCTTTTGACGGTGCCGAGGTTTGTGAACTTGTTGGCATTTTCCTACTTTTCCAACTATCGCAACATTACAACAAAGCTGATTTTGGACTATATCGAGACGATGGTTTAGCTATATTTAAAAACACCAGCGGCACGCAAATGGAAAGAATAAAAAAGCACTTTGTTCAAATCTTCAAAGACAATGGCTTACTTATTTCCATCCAATGTAATTTGAAAATTGTCAATTATCTTGACGTCACTTTAAACCTCAATGACTGCTCTTTCCGGCCTTATAGTAAACCTGAAAATGTTTTAAGCTATATTCATGCTGAATCCAACCATCCTCCTAACATTTTAAAGCAGATCCCGCATTCCATCGAGCTACGATTGTCTGCCAATTCATCTAGCGAACAAATCTTCAGAAATTCTTCTTATATGTATGAGGAAGCCTTAGAAAAATCAGGTTACGACCAAAAGCTTATATACATCCCCAATTTACAACCTGTTAACAACAAAAGTCGTAAGCGAAGAATTATCTGGTTCAATCCTCCTTACAGCAAAAATGTTTGCACAAATATAGGAAAGCGGTTTTTAAACTTGGTCGACAAACATCTCCCAGTTACCCACAAACTCCATAAGATTTTCAATAGAAATTACATTAAAGTGAGCTACAGCTGCATGCCGAACATAAAAGACATCATAAATTCCCACAACCAAAGCATTCTGCAAAAAAACCAGCAGCAAAAAAACCAGCAGCAAAAAAACCCCAACATTACAGAAAAAACCTGTAATTGCATCAATAAAACTAAGTGTCCTTTACATCAAAATTGTCTTGCAAAAAACATAGTCTACCAAGCCACCATCTCTTCCAGCAACCCAGTAATGAAAGATAAAATATATTACGGCATCAGCGAAACACCTTTCAAACTAAGGTATGCGAACCACCAAAAATCCTTTAACATTGAAAAATATAAGAACGACACAGAACTATCGAAAGAAATATGGAAAATGAAAGAAGAAAATTTCACACCTATCGTTAAGTGGAAGATAATCAAACATTGCAAATCGTACAACCCGGCCACAAAATGTTGCATGCTATGCCTGCATGAGAAGTACATGATTATTATGTTTAATGAAGGTACCTTATTGAATAAGAAGAACGAATTGGTTTCAAAATGCAGGCATAGAAATAAATTTCTTCTTTCGAAATTCGATACTGGTGACTAGGCCTATATTATTTCTTTCTTTTCTTTTCTTTCTTTCTTTCTTTCTTTCTTTCCTTTCTTTTCTTTATTTCTTTTCGTTCTTTTCTTTCTTTTCTTTCTTTTCTTTCTTTTCTTTCTTTTCTTTCTTTTCTTTCTTTCCTTTTCTTTACTTTTCTTTTCTTTTCTTTCCTTTCTTTTCTTTTCTTTCTTTTCTTTTCTTTATTTCTCTATTGCTTTCTTTCATTTCTTTACTTCTTTATTCCTTTCTTTCTTTCTTTCTTTCTTTTCCTCCTCTTTTTCCTAATATGACGTCAGAGCACACGATACAGTAATTTTTGCAATTTGTAACGGTTTTTATAGATTTTTGATTTGTATTTCATGGCTGATGATTGCCGCTAGGCATGAAACTTTAAGTACCATACATAGTTGTTGTTTCTTCGTTTTATATATATATATATATATATATATATATATATATATATCGTTTATATATATATCGTTTATATATATATCGTTTATATATATATCGTTTATATATATATCGTTTATATATATATCGTTTATATATATATCGTTTATATATATATCGTTTATATATATATCGTTTATATATATATCGTTTATATATATATCGTTTATATATATATCGTTATATATATATATATATATATATATATATATATATATATATATATATATATATATATATATATATAGCTTTTCCATTTTCCATAATTAACATAGTATAATAAATATAATTAACATAAGGTAAATGTAACAGTAATTGACCTCTTAGGTGAAAAAATTCCATAACTTTAAGATTGTTTGCCAATTATATAGTCTTAACAGTTCTAACAACTCACCATACTATCTTCTAGCATACTGTTAAGCAATATTTTAACAAGTACCATCTTTTCATGTTTTGGTTGTTGTTTTCTTTAAGCATGATTTTATGTTTTTCAGTATTTGACCGTCCTTTGCTTTAGTATTTGACTATATGTTCAATGAGAGAAAAATGAAAGCAGTAGTAATATTATTTTGTTTTAGTGAATGTTGTTTAGTGAAGATTGCAAAGACATTGAATATTTTTGAAGTGATGCAACACAAATATTTTATTACAAATGAAATCATGAATGAAGCGTTCATTTCTGGTATAAGGTATGACCCATGTCGAGAACAAAAGTTTGGATTACGAATTTTCTTTTTGTATTTTTTCCCTTATTTATTCAAGCTTATCTTCCTTATCTGGCCACCAATAAGAAGAAACGCCATTCTTAACCATTGTGGCTATCTCATAGCCATCAGCCATAACTTGCACTATTTTCCCTGGAAAATAGCTTCCTTCATACTGTACAATGACAAAGTCATTCTTTTCAGAGTAATTTTATCTTCATCTGAAGAATCATTATATCAGTCAGAATCTTCACCATCGCTAAGCTCAGAAATGGTAATGTTTGGCAGAACGCGTTCCAAAAGGAATGGATTCCTGGAACGAATTCTTTTTTTGAGGAACAATAACGGAACGAGAAAGAGAATGAATTCTTTTTTGGAGGAACGTGGACGAAAAGTAATAGTTCCCTAAACATTTATAACTTTGCTTTTTGATAAAATTGTTTTTCGACAGTTTAACGACAAAAGGTTGTTATTTTTTTTATCTATTTTATATTGCATTGGCTTAAGTTTATTATTTATAAAGCAAATTTGTTAACGAACGTCCTTAACTTAACTAAAGTCATATGCAACTAAAATATTTATTATGGTAAACACTATATAATGTTTTCTATTTCTCTTAGGTGAATGTTTGCCTTGAACTGGGTTAGAACTATTTTTTGTATTCAATGGAATAAATGACAATAGTATAAATGCAAATTGTATTTTGTGTGGTCCTTTAGGAAAAGTTTAGCGGCTATTTTCCACAGGGTCTAATGTGATGATTGAAAAAACGACATAAATTGTGTGACTCTATTTGAAAAATTAGTTATATTGAATCAAAATAAAATTGGTGTTTAAAATTTTCTTCATATTTTTTACTTATTTTCTAAATATTTATTTACCAATAACATTTTTATAATGCTCATACTTCCGAGCTGAAATTAATATATCATTTATATGTGTGTAAAGTACATGCAGAGGCAGACTAGGCCGGGAGGACATCAGTAATATTAAAAAATTTTCTAAAAGTAATGATTAAATAAAACATATTGAAAAAACCTCGCTCGCATAAAAAAACAACAAAATTGCTCTCATTTTATCATAAATGTGTATCAGCAAAACCATTTATATGTAAAAAAAATTTTAAAAAAAGGAACGAAGTAGGAGCAAGTTCTATTTTTTGAGAAACTTGGAGCGAGTTCCTTTTTTGAACAAGGAACGAGGAACTGGAACGAGTTCTTATTTTATGAAATGAATGGGGAACGGAAGAGATCCTTTTAAAAAGGAACTTTCAAAACACTGAGGAATGGAAATAGATGAGTATGAATCAGACACCTCATACCATTTCTGTTTCTTGATTTTTTTACTTACTTTTCTTTTACTTTTTTTTATTTCCTTTCATTCTCTTTCATTTTCTCTTTTTTCTTTCTTTCCTTTTCAGCTACTCTTTCTTGTTTCAGTCTTTTAATTTTATTCGTCTAGTCCATTTTCTTTTAGAAATACTGTTGACAAAGTTCCCCAAACACTATACCGGGTATTATCTCTTTTGGCTTTTTCTTCTGTGGTTTTTTCTTGCCAACAGGGAGACAGAAGAGATGGTATGTTTGACTGTCCTGCGATTGCGGTATGTTCAATACATTCAACTATGAGAGACAGTACATAAGATGGCAGTATCTTCATTGCCTTCAATAATGGGAGACAATACATTTAATGGTCCTGCAATGTCCTTACCTTATTCAAAAAGAGTCCTGTCATTCGAAGCTGTTCGTTTAGATTTAGTGTTAAGTCTTTTAAGCTCTAACTCAGTTTTCTTCCGCAACAGGAAAAGTGATCTACCAGAAGGATCCCCTTCCCAATCAACTATAGATTGCTTAAATAATCCCAATTTGTCTTTCCCCATACTCTCATACAAGAATTGGAATCCCTGCTTAACATAATTCAAACATGAATGTAATGTAAATTTTCATTCTGCACAGCAATTTCATTTTTATGTCCTGTAGCCATAGATACAGTTAGATCCCAGGATCCCAGTCTACACTTGCAGAAACCGTTGGCCAACACAGAATCAGAAACATACTTATCCACTACTTCTTTCAGTAGTTTAGCAAAATCTTTTTTCATCAAGATGGGGTAATCTAAATAATTGCGGCGCCATTCATGAACATATTGCTTCCAACTTTCTTTTAATGTGTGAAACACAGCAACATCCATTGGCTGTAGAATGTGCGTAGCATTAGCATATAAAGCCACCAAAACAATCCCATTTTGGTCGCATAACTGACTTGTTTGCAGACTTAAATGGGAAACATGTCCGTTTACAAATAAAATAGCAGGAAGCGTCATATTATTTCCTCTAAGCCAAGGGTGAAAGAAGTTTGCCTAGTTTGTCCTGTGTAACTGATGAACGGGAAACTATTAAGTTTAGGCTTATACGTTTAGATATATTGCCATTTCTTCTTAAAATTTTACTAACTTTTTAAAATTTTCTGATCAAATATTTGACCACCCTCATTACTGACTACAGATGGACTGTAAACAGACGATAAATAACTTTTAATTAGTATCAAACATACCTATTTTAAAATCTAATCATCTAATATTAAAAAAAAAACGTACACACCTTTTAAAATTAACCTTATTTGTGACTTCTCCTTTGCAAATCATGGAAGAAAACTTAAAATGTTAGACAAGAGTGAAGCACACGTTGATTGTCGGCCATACATTTTCAAAGCTGCTAAATGTTTGCGCGTTTACGAGTGTACAGCCAAATGGCAAGAGAGTATTTTCCCGCTGTTTTTAAAATCGTTCTACCAAAGTAGGGTTTATTTTAACAACTTTCCTTCAAAATGGTCAATTATTCCCTCATTTACCTCAATATATATTTCCATAATAATATAGCATTTCCATTTTCCGTAATTCCATTCAATGCAAGCAAAGAGTTTGTTCTAAACTTTTCAGTAAAATACTGTCTTTAGGAATGCGAGGTATACAAAAAGAAACTAAAGTTATTTAAATGTATGGTTAAAGAATAAGAATTATAAAAGAAATTGTTTAACTTCAGATAATGAAAGTAAGTACATCTCTGCAAACATAATACCCGTTTAGTAATGTAGTATGATAAGTAGCGACTGGATTTAAGGTTTTCACCTTTTGTTACATTTGTTGTAATTTTGTTTCTGAACTCAAAAATGTGCGAGCTATAGCTTTATAATTTTTAGAGTCTTTTCTATTTTCTTTTCTTTTTTTTTTTTTTTTACTATTTTCTCATTCTTTGTATGCTTAACAGTAATTTTCTTAACAATAAACATCCGTAATTTACTTTCACTCTTTAACGCTTTACTAATTTACTTTTTTTTGTTGTTGAGAAAAATATTTTAATATGAGTTAAATAATATTTTAAGTTTAAAATAAATATATATAATATACTTGTTACATTTATATAATGTATTATTGTAAATTTTGAAAGATTGTTAAAGTTTTCAGATGAAATATCCCAGAACTTAACCTCATCCACACACACTCTTGAGTATTTGGTGAGCCAAATTGGGGGGGGGGGGGGTCATCATGAAGTGATGAGTAGTGGGCCATCAATGCTAGATCACATGTAGTAAAGATATCCTAACAGAAACTGAATAAGCTGGTATCGAAAATTCTTCCTCACACTTTATACTCGCCAGAAATTTCTTCTATAGATTATCATTTAGAGCTGCAGATAACTTAATGAAGAACAAGGAATTTTATAACAAATATGAACTGAAATAGGGGACGGACTTCTCACTTCACAGAACAGACAGTTTTGGGGGAGGACTAATGGTAGAATGTAATTAATGCTGTTTTACAATGAAGCCTCAAGAAAGTGAATTGACATTAAATTACAATATTGTGTTTTTTTTTCATACTTATGACAAACTGCAGCTTGTACAGCTGCTTGTCTAAAAACAGGTTTTGCTTGTTTTTGTTAAATCTGACCTTTTAAATTCTTATTGTTTCAAAAAACGTTATATCTTTTTAATGGAAAAATTTCAGTTCATAAATATTCATAAATACTAAAATATCTAAATGTTAAAAAGAAATTTTTACTCAAACTTTTTTGTAATTTTAATATCTACAAAAATTGTATCGTGGTTAAAAAGTTTGTAACTCGTGAAAAAGTAACTCATGATACTTACACTTCTGATGCTTAAACTACTTTTTAATTAATTGAGTTTATTTAATAATTTGTTCTTAAGGGAAGGTCCGAGGAGAATTTTTAAACATAAAGAAAAAAAGGATGTAAAATATTTAAAACTTTTGTTTTAAGTTTGATTTCAAGAGTGTATTCTACAACCAACAGACAGAATCTTGACATCTTGAGTAAAAGAAGTTTCTTGAATGAGCTGAAATTGAAACTTAAACAAACTGAAAATTTAACAATCTTATACCCCATTCACACCAAAAATAAAACTTGTTTTAATCATGGTTATTTTATTAAAAAACTTTTATTTGGAAACCGAGAGGTTTTATAAATCTCCATGAAAAAAAAAGTGTAATGAAAAAATGATAATAATAATAATAATATAAATAATAATAATAATAATAATAATAATAATAATAATAATAATAATAATAATAATAATAATAATAATAATAATAATAATAATAATAATAATAATACTAACAATCAGGGGCGTGTCCAGGGGATGTCTGCTACGTCGCTGGACATACCCAAAATATGTATATATATATATATATATATATATATATATATATATATATATATATATATATATATATATATATATATATATATATATATATATATATATATATATATTTTCACTTCAATATTTCGTTGAATAAATATGATGCGTCGGTAGATAAAAGCAAACAGAGCGAATAATTATAGCAAACTAAAGCAATAGGCCGGGTGAATAAAAATGAGCAATTGCTTTTACTCAGTAATTGGTCAGCTTTACGTGAATAAAAACTTCAAGAACTTTTCTTAAGTTTTTATTCACGTAAAATTGAGCAATTACTGAGTAAATTGCTTAGCTTTACGTGAATAAAAATATGAGACAAACTGCTGAAGTTTTTGTTCACGTAAAGCTGACCAATTACTGAGTAAAAGCAATTGCTCATTTTTATTCACCCGGCCTAATAGTTAAGCAAACTATACAAGGTTAATTGTTCGAACGGATGGTAAGAAGTTATTAATCCGGGATAACAGTTACATTAACGGTTTAGCATTTTATTATAGTGTTTGTCAAATCGAGAACGGTCTAAAGTTTATTTTAAAAAAACGATTTATATATTTAAACGGAGGTTGTTTTAATTTTTGACTTACACCCGGTAGGCTTAATTGTCATTAACAAATTATAGGCTCTTCGCAAAAAATCACCACGTGTTCCTCTATTTTCAAACAACACCATTTCCTTTTGAATTTTTATCGATAATGCCTCACATCGAGTTGGTATGTTGGGCAAATGTGCTTTTTTTATAGCTTTAATAAGTTCTTCTGTTATTCTTTTGCTCTTAAAAAGAGCAAAAGAAATAGATTCAGATGAAGAGTCAGAAGAATCAGAAACAATTTCGAGTAGTGCTTCATTTGAAACAGAAAGTTCAACTTCTGATTCAGACTCATAAGCTGTTAATGATGTAGCTGGATTTGTAGCGTCTAGTCTTTCAAATAACTCAACTGGTAATTTGCGAAATTTTATTGAAGTCGGAACTGCTACTAGCTCTATTTCAGATTCGGACTGAATGTTAGTTCTACTATTGTGGAGATACTGAAGGATCCCACTTACATCGGTACGCCTTTGTTGCATTCGAAGAACGAGAGATGAATGCAACTTTTGACTTATAACGTTGTTAGCATCTTTAAGTTTTTTTAACATAAAAGTTATGGCAATATTGGCTGTAAACAAATTAGCATCCCGATGGCAAAGGGCCTCAACTGTTGCTTTTACTGGGACTAGCGCATTAATGATAGCAGATACAGTTTTAATCTCAATATTAGATAAATCCAAAGATTCACCTTCCGGTTGACTTATATCTATTAATGCCTTTTGTATACAATTTTTTAATAAATAGATGCGTTGAAGCATTGACAATAGACTGTTCCATCTTGTCTTGCAGTCTTTTATTAGAGTTATTTGTTTCCCACAAAATTCAGCCGCAACATACTTCTGCAAAATTTTTTTTTGGTGATCGTCTGAACATTACTATTAATATGCGTATCTTTTTGATCACTGGACCACAATTTACCTCAGGAACATCACATTGGTTTCCTCAATGGCAATTATGACCAGCATTGAGATCAACCAATTTATCGTTGTTAGAAAAATCATCATCCTCGCAAGAGTTAATCTCTGAAAAATCGCCTTCTATATCTGATTGTTCATCTTCGTCGAATTGCTGATCTATTTCTCTTTCTATATCCTGCTTTTGATATAGTACTTCAATAACGGCCAGTTACAAACCATGGGAAAAACATAACCGTTGATTTACAGGTAATATTCTCCCAACTTTTTTCATCATACTTGCTCCGTCAGTCATAATATCTTTTCTCAAATCAAGTCCATGTTGTGCAAGCTTTTGTTCTAATAGCTCAATACACTTATCTGCAGACATTGATCCTGTTATAAGAATTAAACCTAAGCTCCAGAACTGACAATTTCGTGCATGTAAATTAATATTCATGTAGCAACGGTTACGCAGTGATGTCCATTCATCAAAAGATAAAGAAAATCTTTCTCTTACACCGAATTCAGGTTTTTTTTTTTGCCAGCTATTCCAGTAATTAAAAAACTCCTTATTTTTTTGCTATAACCATTTTACGCACAGTGTTGACCAGGGCTGTGGAGTCGGTAAGCTGCTGTTCCGACTCCGACTCCGACTCCTTGATTTTATCATGGACCGACTCCGACTCCGACTCCCGACTCCGAT
>NW_028324310.1:5290000-5310000 GCF_058129835.1 Hydra viridissima
TAAATATATGTACCAAACTTTTAAGTTGTTTGTATGGATTTTATCAAGTCTTAGTAGTTAATAATTAGTAGGGGAAGTGGGAGCATAACAGCCCCCGTAACGTTTAGATTAATGGAGTATGAAAATAAAAACGGCATGCGTTTTTTTAACAGTGTATTTCGATAAACACATCATTAAGCTTTAAACTGCTGCAATTAAGAAAAAAATAAAACGATTTTTGAAAACTAACATTTTCAAAAATCGTTTTGAAAATCGTTTTTAAAAAATCATGTTGCTCATTAAATTATGCCGATGTCAAAAACGGTTTTTACTTGATGAAATAATGCTGATAACAAATATGTTTCACACTAAAATCAAATATTGCTTAATCCTCAAAAAAAAGGTCTGGAAAAATATGATATAAATGTAATATTTTTATCAAAATAGACATTATTATGTACAACTTTCCAGAAACGCAACAGGCGTTCTTTTTGACATAATCGAAATGAAGGAAACTAATTTACTTACGCATGGTATGCTTTTTGCCATATTAGGTAACATTTTTCAAAGGGAAATGTTAAAAAACGGTTATGCCTCCATATGCGGTTATGCCCCCACTTCCCCTAATTGATAGTTAAATAAGGCATGGGTTACATGCCAGTGTAAAACGTTGGTCCAATACGTATATGATATTGGGCTGAATTCCTTCTGAATTCTTATATAATAATGTTCAGTAGGACCAATGAGATGTAACATTTAAACAATGATCTTCCATTCAGCATCATTGATTCATCATTGATTCATCATCCATTTATCACTCATTTATTGATTCATCATTGTACCAACCCATACCTAACATAATGAAACGTCTGACTAACGTCGGCTTGTGGTAGTGGAAAAGCTCATGGAACTGGCTTTCTTTGATTCTAAAATCTCAGAAGCCTGAGATATTAGCGGCTTCGTTAAAACTTGGTATAGAAAGTTCTACACAGGAAACTTTTTCAGAAAATCTTTGCAAAACTCAAAGAAAAAAATTTATTTACGGTGTATTAGTATTTAATTATAAACGTAATTTTTAAGCATTTTCTTTGCTGATTCATTTTCTGTTTTTACTTGTACTGGTAAGAGACCTGTTTTATTTTTAATGGTAATATCTGGTTTCCAATTTAGAATTTCTTTAACAAGTTCATCGTCTCCATTCAACTTTAACACCATGTGTAACGGAGTGTCATCATCTGGTCCTATTTTTAAAATAGTGTTGGTCAGCCTATTAATGTAAGTAAGTGTATTTATCGGGGCCGGTAAAAAATTATTTATATGATTTACAAAAACTTATTAGATATAAAAAATGGTTCAAAAATCTCACTCACCTCCTAATTCGTTTATATTGCAGGAATACTCTAACAGCTTTTTGGCACTATCCTTGTTGTCTTGAAAAATTGCCAAGTGTAATGCAGTCCACTTGTCTTTATTTTTCGCGTTCACATCCGCTCCGTGACCACAGAGTTTTTCGATACATTCTACGTGATTATATCTAATTTATTTACAAACCACTTTGATTAGTAAGTACCAAATAATAGTCTTCAGATGATAAAAAAAATAGTCTTCAGATAGTACTAGTCGACAAACAATAACAGTCTCAAAGTCGCAGAAAATAAATGGAAGTATTTACCATATTGCCAGCATTTTGCGGAAAACTTTAAACATTTAGTTTTAATGCATGCATTTAAACCCAAGGTTTGAATATTTTGGAAGTTCGATTTTAAAATACAGCGTCAAAAAGTTCTATTTTAAAATACAGCGTCAAAAAGTTCGATTTTAAAATACAGCGTCAAAAAGTTCGATTTTAAAATACAGCGTCAAAAAGTTCGATTTTAAAATACAGCGTCAAAAAGTTCGATTTTAAAATACAGCGTCAAAAAGGAAATATTTTGTAGTTTTGATTGAATAAAAAGCAATGAAGTTTCAAACATCAAACAGATTAACATTGTAATTAGTTAAAATAAAAGTTCAAGTATTAAATAAATTCTTCTAATGTTTAACTATCCATGCAACACCGAAATCTGGTGGCTGCAATTGGAAATCTGGCTGCTGCAACTAGATAAATGGCGACTGCAACTAGAAATAAATGAAATATATACCAGCTTACTTTAGCAAAGCTTACTTTAATATGTTATCAGCAACCTTTTCTTTTTTTTTGAAAGTTACTCATTTGATTAAATTTAATGAAGGTAAATCTGGGGTAAAGCTAAATGTAAAAAAAAGTGAACGGTATAGCAATGTCACTCAGTAAAGCTTCGAAAGCTGAAAACATACCAATAGTAACTCTTCACCAGCGTCTGCACAACAAAGTCCTATCACATGGTAGAAGTATAGCAACCGTGGTAAGTGCAATGTTTTAATTTGTTCTTGTTTCAGTACTTATCACTTTACCCGGTTGAGGATTCGGCAGAACGTTCGCAGATATCACCGCAATAATTAATGCATTACTTAGTATCTACAAATATCTGTTTCCACCAAATGGTATACTAGGACGAGAAATATATCAAGGTTCCATTAAAAGATCGAGTCATAAATAAAGCGTCAGAGTAGAAGGCAATATTTCATCTCTCAGGGCTTCTTCTTGTACCGAAGACAAAGTAGTTTTTTTCCAATTAAAAGTTATTTCAGCACACTTCAAAAAAAATTTCTTGAAGCAAATATTGACATTAACACTTTATGGAATTTATAGAATTTTGACGAAATTGGACTTTTAGGCGATCAACACACAGAGTATGTAATTTTCAGGCGTGGTACTAAACTGGTTGATAGTAATAAAAAAAGTCACACAATCGGTAGTGTCAACGTTACCAATACCATTCTGCTACCATTCGTAGTTTACAAATCAATAGTCTATTTAAAGACTGATGGGTATACGAACTATCAAACACCGTAGTTACAACATTCAAGTCGAGTTGGATAGAAGAAAAACAACTTATTCAATGGTTCTATGAAGTATTATTGTCAGCGAATAAATTAATTCCAGTAATTAGTTTGGTCATTTGGTCAAACTCTTAAATTGAGTAGTTTATTTAATTATCAATTCATTTTTTCAATTACAGGTAATCCCCTATTAGTCTTGGACGCTACGTCACACATGCTACTTATTTTAATTGGCAATAACATCAGGCTGATATGTTTATCGGCTCATTCGTCCCATATACTTCAATTGTTAGACAAAATGTTAAACTCGTTTGGTGGAAAATACAGAATTTTTATGCTGTTTCAAGTTCCAACAATTTAACAAAAGACAGTTTCATTGCCGCAGACCTGCATCCATGAATCAACTCAGACCTGCATCCATGAAACAACTCTGACCTGCATCCATGAAACAACTCTGACCTACATCCATGAAACAACTCTGACCTGCATCCATGAAACAACTTAGATTTAATTAGTAGTTTATTTATTTTTCTATTTAATTTACCTTGATTTTGTTTATCAAAATATAACTAGTTTACTTTTCCCCGATGGTACGGCGAAAAGTAAATGTTTTCATCAATTTTTTTAAATTTTAAATATTTTTGCTCAATTTTTACAAACTTTTATAATGTAAAGTAAAAAAAAAAACAAACTTAAAAATACATATTTTTTTTTAAAAATAATTGAATTTAAAGCTAATCGTTTAATCTTACCCCATTTTTTCTGTTGATATAGGTTTACAAAAAAAAAAAAAGTGCAATTAGAAGATGAAGAGATTCACATTAAAATTTCCCGGCGTTGGAAGAACTTGTTTAAATTTAGAAACTCTTTCCCGGGTTTTTAATGTTTTAATTAATGATTAAAACTTTTATTCGAAACTGAAATAAAATCTTTGAGTTCTTTTTGACTTGTATTTAAATTTAACATCCAAAATATTTAGATTTAAGGTTGAAAATATTTAGATTTAAGGTTGAAAATATTTAGATTTAAGGTTGAAAATATTTAGATTATAGCACAAGAAAAAAGAAAAAAAAAAAACCTTGAGAATCCAGGAAGAATGCGGTATATCTGGTAAGTAGAATAATATGTATAATTTTTTAAAGTAGATAAAAATCTTAAAATGAATACTACTTGGCTGCGTAATGAAGCGCAGTAGATTGATCTTCCTTTCTCGCGTTTACATCGGCTCCTTTACTGAGCAAAAAATCAATGTAATTTATCCAACCATGCTGCACCGCAATTAACATAGATTGATTCACTTGTTCTTGGGTTATGTTTTCCACGGTTGATTTAAACCAACAAAATGCTTTAACATCTCCGTTAATTGCGCAGTTAGTAAGAAATTCATCTATTTTGTCTGATAATAAATCTAAAGACAAAAAGAATGTTTAAAGACAAAAAGAATGTATAAAAAGAAAAAGTAATTGTTAAATATTATTATTTTCAAAAATAAAAGGTCAAATTAGATTTAATAAATCAAATATGATTAGAAAACGAGTTTCTACAATCTTTGTATTTTTTTCTTGATTGCCCTAATAATTTTGGGAGATGACTGATAAATCTAGATTTAAAAAATCCGTACCTATCTTTTCTACGCCGATTATCTGAAGAATAGCATCATCCACATTTCGTTTTGAATGAATTTCAGCTAACGTATTACCAGAAATTGTCATATATTCTTTAAGTAACTTTAGGCAACCAGCATGGTTATGCTGTATTACGTAAAACATTGGTGTTATTTGATTCAAACCATCTACAAATACAGGGAAGTTCTGATACTGTAAAATTTGGAGCAAGCATTCATAATGACCGCCTAGTGATGCATCATGAATAGCTTGAAAACCAAAATTATCCCTTTTATTAGCATCAGCTCCATTTTCAAGAAGAACCTGAACGCAATGTGGTTGATTGTGCCTTACGGCCATATGCAGGGCTGATAATCTAATCAACAAAAATCAAAATGCATGTTCATCACTTTGTGTTTTTATGTGGCGTGTAAGTGCGCATGTTTATGTGTGTGCGTGAGTGTACATGCATTATTTACCCTTGCCCGTTTATTTCTTCTACAGGAATATCATTTAAATCTACTCCATTTTGTTTAAGTATCTTTACTATATCCGTTCTGCCAGCTTTCGCTGCATGGAGTAGGTCAACCAGCTTTTCATTCAAAGTTTTGTTATCGCAAGAATACTTTTTCGATTTCCTTAATTCCGTAAAAAACATTTCTGAAAGTCTATCATTTGTTTTCAACAGGCAGAGTAACGATACCTTTTTATTTTTTTTTTTTTTTTTTTTTTTTGCAATTTGACGCCAAATGTAGATGTTTTAAAAGTATGACCACGGTTACTAAAACAAATTCTTTTAAGGAGTTTTTTTTTTGCAGAAATCAAATTAGTTTTTTTGAGTTTAAATAAAATTTGAGTATAAACTCAAAATAATTAGTTACAGGTAAGAGATGAAATTAAAATAACATTAAAATCAACCACAACAAGAATAAAAGTAATTATTAGTTAACTATTAAAAAGTAAAAAACAATATTACTAACAAAAACACTGAAATATTATTATAAATATCCATGCAGGGAATTCATTGTTTGGTAATTTTCGAATGTTGTTTCGAATATTTTAAAGGATTACGTCATAATTACCATCATCTGAAGAAGAGGAAATCAATTGTAAACGATATTCCTCTTTCAACTTTTCTGTTCTCGATTTTAACTTCAGAAAAAACATGAAAAGAAATATAAAACAGAACTGGAAATCGAAACAAGGTATTTAGGTATATTAGACGTGGAAGCACCATTCGTTGTCTTGATTCGCAAACAATCCTTGTTTAACCTAAAATATTTAAAGTACCCTTATGTATTTTGGTAGTTTAATCAATTAATGTGGCAAACAACTCAACTTCTCTACTTTTTGTTATTAAGACACAAGTCTCTCATGCACATATATTTATATGTACATATTTGTAGTACATTTATTTGTAGGTAAAAAGTATCAATAAGTGGTTAATTTCAACATACTTTATGTTCAAGTAAATTTCGATATAAAAATGATTCATTTTGATTTAAATACCGTAACTTTTGTTTACATTACAGTTGATGGTACACCTGGAACCATGATGCAATTAAATTTGTTAAAGAACCAAAATATTAGCCAAAATATGTTATTATTCAAAAAAGAAATTCAAATATTTTATTAACTTTCCTCAAAACTTATTATTTGAAAAACTTACAAAAAGAAAACGATTGAAAATATATAATTTATTCTCTGAACATTTTTTATTTATATCAAGTATATCAAATATTAAGCTTCTTAAAAATTATTAAGAGTATTAATATTATTTACTATTTACCTTATTTATTCCGTTGATTTCTTATTGTTTACCGTTTTAAAAAAACATAGTTGTTTAACAAAGTTGGGATGGTTCCATTTTTTTAACTATTGAAATATTTTAACAAACAATATGTTCAACACTGGCCAACAAAAACTTATTGAGCGGAGTTAACTTTTCGAAAACCCAATGTTCAGCGAAAAAAATAAGCTGCTCACTGGCTGATGAAACATTTTGTAGATCTAAACTTTTTGATATTTGGTTTAAAGTTTTTTTCACTGCTGAAGAACACTCTCTCAAGAAAAAATCAGCTGTAGTGTCAAAGCTCAGATATGGGGTCGTTTGGGCTTAGAGTTAGATTTGGAGAGTTAGTTAGAGTTGTGAACTGACGGGATAGCGTTTGGGCTAGAATAATTTTTTAACTAAATTAAAAAAAAACAAACAGGAGACTTCCGCATGATCTTAAAAACTTTTTGATACAACATGACCAAGGGGGCGCACGCAACTTGGGCAAGTTTTTCTAATGGTTTTAACAGGGAAAATTAGGGAGCACCATTGCCCCAATTTACCCTCATCCCTCAAGGACTCAGGCCTTCACAGGTCAAGCTCTAACCTCTATGAGTATAATTGTATAGAAATATAATATATTATATGCTCCAATAACTTTTTTAGCAGAAGCCTATGAAATGAGTAATTTCTAAGATATACGTGTAGCTGCAAAAAATCCACTTAAGTTAAAGACACCGTCAAAATTAACACTTTGACATATATTGACATTTATGTCAATATGTATTAAAAGTATGTAATGCATAATTACTTTTTTGCAAGCTTTTTTTGACTTTGCTTTTAATTTGTAATTTTTATTACAGAAATACAAATCGAAACAAAGTTGAAGTTTTTCATATGCTCGTATTCGTTTAACGGAAGCGACGGTTGTCGTTTAAGCAACTTAAATGATATTTACGAAGATGTAATTTTACGAGACGAAGAACCTTGTAGATGGTTTGACGAGAAGTATAGGTACCTTTGTGAGCCAACTCCATTTTTGTTAAGTGCTTGTTTAGTGAAAGATCTTACTCGAAAAAGTGATAAAAAAGATCAGTCAAACAAAACCGTAGCAGCTGACAATCAATCCAGAAATGACTTGATCATTGTTGACAGACTTCATTCTGGAAGCCTAACTGATTCATCTTGCATCAAACGCAATCATTATTTTCAAAATCAAAATGACTCTACATCGATACGTACGAGTTGTAATACGAATACGAGTTGTAAAATAATTAACTTGACATCACCTCCAAACATTCTGAAAAACTTATTGGATGGACAGAAGGAAGCAGAAAAAAGTTTAACCATAAGCACTCACCGTGCATTTAAAGTAGAAACAGCGGAAAGAGAGCGCCTTCCTATTAAAAAACCGAACGTAATGGTGTATGATCATATAAACTCTTTTCGGAACAACAACAAAAAAAAGAGAAAAAGTTTGATCAAAAGTTGCTGAACACAACAAAAGAATTATCATTAATTCAAAAGTTAAACTAATTGGAAGCATATCGAAGGTGAATTTAACATACCTTTTTGAGATTTAACATTCAAAGTTGAACTACTTTCAGCAGATAACTATATAAAATTTTTCTTTCAGATATAAAATTATTTTTTCTAATACAATAGTGCGTATCGCTAGCTATGAAATATCTTCGAAATTTATATTACAACTGAAAAAAAATTATAACACTGTCTAATATTTTAGTGATGTACAGAGTAAAAGGTTTTTTAACATTTAGTCGTCATTTAAAAAAAAAAAAGCGTATTTTATTGTAAACCTTTTTGTTTGTAATTTTTTTCTGAAATCATAAGATGTTTTTATTTTTCTGTAAAAATGCTTAACGACAAAAAAATTAAATTAGGAACAAATTTAGGGAATTTCTTTTAGAAATCTAAAGCAGAGTTGATAACGCCTCCCGGCGGCTAAGTAACTTTCTGCCGAAAAACCGACTTTTTTGGGAGACGGAAGTCACTGGCGGCCGCCGTCAGAAGATATTTTAAAGGCTAGGTGATTTGGAGACCGCCTCCAGTGGTTTCCGCTTCCCGAACGGCAGCGGCCTCCAAAAAATTCTGCTTCCAAAACAAAATTCTAACGGCGGGTTCTAATTGGAAGGCGGAAGCAACCGGAGATGGAAGCCGGAACATATTGCTGGCCAAAAAATATTTGGGAGGTGGTCGCCAATAGCTGCGGAAGAAACGTAGAGGCGAGAAGATTTCTGCCGTTTATCAACTCTGATCTAAAGATCATCTACCAAAAATGATCCTTGTGTTTTTTACTCAATACTCTTAATTGTTTGTTTAAAATTTATGTTGTTATAAAATTATTCTCCTTTTTTTTTTTTTTGAGTTCAAAAAATGAACTAAAAATATATTAAAATCAAAAACAAACTGGTTTCTATGAGGAGTAAAGCTAACCCTTAAAATTTATTTCAAAATATCATTAACAAACAATTGTGAATGATTTTTTTATACTGCTATATCTTTTACATATCATAACTAGCTTCAGAAATCATAAAAAATATTTTTAATTCAAACAAAATATTAAGCACCAGCGTTATGGTCGATCGTATTGAGTAAAAATAACTTAACGTTATTTTTACTTTATGAAGTAAACTGTAACTGCAACGCCGCTGCTTACAAAGTATGTAGCCTCGACCAACTATTATAAAAAACATTAAATTCTGAAATTTTTACTAAAAAATTTATTAACTTGTGCTTGTACTTATTATAAAGTAAAAGTGGAAACTGAATGCAAAGCCAATACAAAAGTAATTTTATAAATTACGATATTTAAGACTTACAAACTAGCACTGGCATTTTGGTTAACCGTATATAGTAAAAATTACATACTTAATGGTTGTTATAAAAAGAAACATAATACTAGTGCTTACTTACAAGTCTTTCAACATTTAACGTAGCACCTATTTGAATTCATTTAATACTTATTTAAATAATTACAAAAAAGTTTGAAGGATTTGCTGACGACGGTACTCATTCTGTGGCATTGGAACTAGAGCCTCTTGAACAACATTGGCCTGAACAACGTCATCTTCCTGAAAATCAGCACCATCATCTCCTACAGCAATACACATGTTGTGAAGAATAAATGCACACTTGACAAGTTTTGCAGCCAAGTGCATATTTTTAACACGAAGTCCAGTGCTCAATGCATACAAACGTTGCTTAACAATTCCAAATGCTCGTTCAATACAATTTTTTATGGAAATGTGATATATCTTGATTGAGGTCCGTTTACTGCACCAGGGAAAGGAAAAATTAGTCAATCAGTGTTAGGATAGGCACTGTCCCCTAAAATCACACAACCTGGGAAATGGCGCTCACCAGATTCAAAGACATTCCAAAGTGTTGATTCTTGAAGAACCTAAAATATTAACATTACTTCAAATATTCTTGTAAATTACTCTGTACAAAATTGGAACAGTTTATTATATTAATATTTGAAAAAAAAATTAAACTTATGTCAACCCTAAACTAGAACCTCACCAAATTTGTATTGGGATCCTTAGTGGTAATCACTTTCATTACGCTAAATGGTGTCAATATTGTAAAACAATTTTTATGGCTGTATTGGAGTAAAACAGCATTATAAAACAAGTGGATACCCAGTTTCTCAAAATATAAGTTGACTGAAGAATTTTGAATTTCATATCTGTTCTTTAATGGCATCATTCACTCTACAAAACAAAGGGATTGAAAGCTGAAGTATTTTCAAAGATGAATAAAAAATAGTCATTACACTTTAGTTTTCAACCCCATGTTT
The DNA here is from genome assembly GCF_058129835.1 of Hydra viridissima. NCBI lineage: Eukaryota > Metazoa > Cnidaria > Hydrozoa > Anthoathecata > Hydridae > Hydra > Hydra viridissima. The sequence continues at coordinate 5,300,100 of NW_028324310.1, forward strand.
TGTAGAAAGATGGACGCCTATTGGGCTTGAACTATTTCAAAGTTTTAAGTAAAAGCATTTTTAAGTTTTATAGGATTGGGCCCTGGCAAACTGTGAAAAAAGTTATATAGGATTGGGCCCTGGACAAACTGTAAAAAAAATTTTTTGTACTTATATTTTCATTTAAAAGTTTAATATTGTTAAAAAAACGTTAATGCACAAACGTACTAACTGCAAAATTTCCACTTTTTGAAATTTCTCAACTTATTTAATGATTCAAGAAAAAACACAACAACTTCAGACCTTGAAAAATATAATTGGTAAAAAACATAACTGAATTGAGAACCAATAGCCATTTAGAGTGAAAAAGATTTCGAACTTTTTTTAATGGCCGACTTTTTGAAATAATTTTTTCACGAAAAAAAACTTTTAGCATCTTTATAGAAATTAAACAGTTATCCTGCAAAAATTACCTTAGAAGAAAGAAAAGAACAACTTTGGAAATGTTGAGGTTCGAGTTATATCTATCTTAAATTTTTTTAAAATCAATTTTCATAATATTTATTTGCCATAGGACTCCTTAACAGGTTATCTCCTGATACGAATAACATAATTTACACAAATAGCAAAAAAAAAATCAGTTTCTCAGTTTCTTATATACATATTGTTTATATAAAAGATTAAATCGACAATAAATTTGAAGCTTCGTGACTCATCTGTGTTCTTCTTTCAAAAGGCCATTTCTAATTGCGATAATGGTTCGACTTAGATGTGCATTGTGTTGTTGAAGGTAGCGAATCATCTCCGATTGTTTTTCTAATACATCCTCTACATCTTCACTGTCTCTGTAAGAGAAAAAAATTTTTTAATAAAACTACAGCCGGATAAAAGCAGACAACAAGAATTTCACGAAACGAACAAAAAGTCATAACCAGAGAATTTAACGAAACGAACAGACAAACTCAATAAGATTATTAATGAAGATAAGAATGAGATTTCGCAATAAAATTTAAAAGTATTGAAAAAAAAAAATCTTGACAACAATGAAGAAATTGTTGTACAATTGTTGTATAATTGTTGTATCTTAAATATTTTTCACTTTTTAAAGATTTATTCTAAAAAGTTTTTCTAAAAAGTCAAAATCTTCAATGCTGCAACCTTTGCAAATAAAAAAGTAAATCAAACTCTCTCACAACTCACTTGCCAAAATAAACACTGAGATATTGTTGTTTCTAATAAGAATATTACATAAACTTTATAGCACAGAAACCCTGCATAATATTTTACTTATAACATGGTCTCATACCATAAGGTTTTGTAAGTGTGTTCTCCGTTAAAAAAAGAATTTAAGTTATGAAAATTTAAAATTGAAATCTGCTTTTGATCCACAAAACTCTCTGAAATGGTACTTACTTAAAACCGATTTCTGAGACATCCATGTAAATAGCAGAGTTGTGAAAGTCATTTGCACAATCCTGTTGATAAACATCAGGAAGTTTACTAGCTTTGTTGAAAGAAAAAACATATGCTGAAAAAAAATCAAAGAACATTTTATTATTAAAAAAATATTTTAAAAAACCAAAAATAAGGATCTGATCAGCAGATTTAAATGAAAAACTTACCAAGATAAACATTGACAGAAATCAATGATGTAAACACTTCAATAGAAGCAACAATTTGATATACTCTAATTAATGATAACATTCCATTGTTTGGATGATTACCTGTGAAAGCTACCACAAGCAAAAGAGAGGCATTGCCTGGATTTAAAAAAAAAAAAAACACTCACAAAAAATGTTAAATATATTTAAATATAAATTTAACAAATATTTAAACCTTTTTAATGTAAAAGAATAAAAAAGAAACAAAAGTTAACGCCAACATTAACTAAATCAAAAGTCACTTGTTCCCAGTCTTGAACTTTTTAGTTGAATTTAGCAACTTTTAACTTTTATTAGTATTGTTAATTCATCATTTTATACAAACAAATATTTTTTTTCCAAAATATTTTAACATAAGACTAGCCAATAAGTATCACTACCATAAGGTTTTTCTATCAACATAAAAATGCTATTTTTACCTAAAGAAAAAATTCCCAAAGGAATTCTTCTTAAATCTTTTGTTTTTGTAAAGAATTGTAAGTAACCAAATCTTCTTAATGAATGATGAATAAAATGCAAGTAACGATCAAACAAAAGAGTAAATGCCCACATTACCACATTCATTGCAGTGAGAAGAGCAAATGGTTCGTCAACACCACCAAGTAACTTCACATGCAAAACATCGTACAAAATAAATGATAGTACTTCAAATGTAGTCTAAAAAAAAAAAAAAATTTGTTTTAACAATTTTTAAAAAGATTTATCTAAAGTTATCACATCATTATTTAAAAGATATATATATGTATATTATATATATATATATATTAGGGGTGTCCACTATGCAAAAAATTTTCAAAACCACCCAAATTGAATTTTTTCCCATTCTAGTGTTTGTGTAGAGTGTAAAAAAAAGTTTTACTAAACTTTAATGACTATTCTAGAGCCCCCTCAAAGCCCCTAAAGATAAGCCCCAATTTCCTGTTTAACCCATTAGTGCCTGAGTTTTTTGTTATATTTTACAAATTATAGAGATGGCACGAATGGGTTAAAACAGTAGCACATTTTTGCATTTATTACAAATTTCATAAACAAGCAAATTAATACTATGATATTGACACAATTTAATATGTAACATTGACTGTTATAATTATTTTGCTGGTTCCTGTTTTAGTTAAATAAATTAAAACTGAAATGTTGACAAGAAGTGGTAAAGTTGTAGAAACTGAACTCAAGTCTTTGCCAACCAGTTCCAGTTGTTTGTCAGACACAACTGACCAGCCTTCACCATCATCATCTTCATCATCAACAACAAGGCCTGTTACTCGTGCCTCTACTAAGTTTTGGTTAATAGGACACCCATCACCATCAATAACTGGTTCCAAACTACCCGATTGCAGACAGGTTTTGAAATTTTTTCTTTTTTTACGACGCGATGAAGAAAATATCTGAAATCATGTAACAAATCAAGAAATTGGCTATATAGTAATTGACGCTGTTGTAACTTTCTGGAACATGGCACCCATCAAGACAAAGACAAGACAAAATTTGGTGTTAGATTTTATGTGTCTCTGGAATGAGTGGAACGGCTTGTTGAAGAACAAGAATCGCAAAAGTGATGCTGGCGGAAAACGTGTTAACTTCTTGGCCAAGTTGGATAGTCTTTTTGATATTGGATCACCTGATGCCATACAGGAAATCATGAAATCCAGGCTACTGACTGCCCAAAAGAAAGATGATGATGTTGCATTCTATTTAGATAAAAAAAAAAAAGACAGAAAGGCGACCATGGACAGGCATGACAAAATCTTTGAGATTTAAGCAAAAATGAAAAAAGTCAGATATAATCCGAAAATCATACTTAGAGATGAAGAAAAAGAAAGAGTAGAAAAAGAAGGTAGACAGGATGATCAGGATGATGAGGACATGGAAGTTAATGACGAAGAACAGAAATATTAATGAAAATATTGCTATTGCTGAAGTAGATATCGGTTTAGGGTGGGATTTGAATTATGAACCTCCAATGAATAGACGATCAGAATTTGTTACTCTTCACCTCCCCAAAAGAATTATGCAATGCGAGGAAATCACTTCTGCAGCAGACAGGCTGAAATTGTCTGATAATAAAACAACTATGATTGTGTCTGCTGTAATTAAAGCTGCTGGTGGAAACTTGGACGATTTTGATATCTCCAGATCTACATCTCGTCGAAGTAGAATGTTAAATCGACAGAGGATTGCTGAGAGTGTTATAGATAATGTGAGGCTCAACCCACCTCAGTTTGGTGCCCTTCACTGGGACGGAAAATTGATAAAAGACATACTAGTCGTGCAACATAAACAGTTAGCTGTGCTTGTGTCAGGTGCTCCAGAATACAGTGAGGGAAAATTGCTTGGTGTTCCTGTTCTCGTTGATTCGAAAGGAGAGACTCAAGCAAATGCAACATTGGATCTCCTAGAAGCTTGGGATCTAAGCGACAATTTTGTGGCATTGGTATTTGATGCCACTGCCAGTAATAGTGGCATCCACAATGGTGCTGCTAAATTGATTGAAGAAAACTTAGGTAAAAAACTTCTCTATCTTGCCTGTCGACATCACATTTTTGAAATCTTTGTTGGAGCAGTTTGGAAGAAATTATTTGGAAACATTTTTGGTCCAGAGAATAAATTCTTTGCTGAATTTAAAACTGCTTGACTAGCATTGGATAAACAGTTGCCAATCGAAACTTTAGCTGTTGAAGGCACCTGGTTGCAAAACCTCAAAGAACAGACCATACAGCATTTGACACATCTACTTGCTAAGGAAGATGCTACAACATTTCCAAGAGATGACTATCGTGAATGTGCTGAGAACACACTGATCATCTTTGGGCAAACTCCACCGCAGGATGTACACTTTCTTAAACCAGGAGCTATCCACCAAGCTCAAAAAGTTCATGTTTTCTAAACAAAAAGTTCATGTTTTCTAAACAATTGCCTTATGATCAGAGGATGACGACCAATGCCAGATTAACCCGGGTTCCTGGGAGCCTAGGCGCCCGGCCCCCAAAAACTAGGGTATCAGTGGGGCCCCCGATTTTTAACGTTTATATTATTTTTTTTATTATATATGACTTGACATTCTAAATTAATTTTATTAATTTCTAAGGAAGTTAATTCCATTAATTTCTTATGTAATTAAAAATAACAACTCTAAACTTTTAAAAAAAAGTTCGAACTTGAACACGTTCGAACTGTATTGGAAAAAAGTTCGAACAACATTTTATTTTTTTTACTTGAAAAGGTGAAATAAACGGATACAAGTTAAATGCTAAACTGCTTAATTATTTATCAAGAAATGTTTACAACAAATCATTTTGATTTGAATTTTTTATTTTATTTGAGAACAAATAATATCACTTAAATTAATAGTTGTTTGTTTTTTTATTTTTTTATATTTATTGGTAAATATGTATTAAATATTTTATATATTTTTTGAAATATTAGTTTTTTACTAGTTTTTTTTTTACCACTAAAGAATTATAAATTAAGATATTTCCGCTTAAATATTTTCTGTACATTATTGTACAATTATTTTTGCAATAATTGGACAATAATGTACAGAAAATATTTAAGCGGAAATTTAAAAGCAAACTGAAAAAAAAATAAATGTGACAAACAGCAAACAACATTAAAAAAAATCCCAAGATTGACTAATTTTTTCCAATCTCCTGATAAAGCATTAGAGGAGAATCAATGTTTGTCAACTGAATCAAACCCAACTGCAGAAAGTTCATAATTGCAGAATGTAACAGATAGTTCTTCAATGAACAATGTATCGGTGTTATCCAATTTAACAGCGCAGCAAGAAAATGTGTCATATGGCAATGTAAGAATACCTTGGAATTTAGAGAAAAGAATAAATAATTAAATTTATTGTTATTATTGTTATTACCATTATTATTATTTCTTTTTTTATTGTTGTTATTATTATTTTTGTTATGAGTAACATTATTAAATGTATTATTATCTTTAATCGTGAACTTAAGCTGCACCGTTGTTTTTTGTTTTAGTGCAGTCTGTTAATATGTCAATCTGACCCAGCATTGTGGACGGATTTGAAAGAAGCACAGCGCTACTGGATTTCTATAAAAGAAATTCCTGATCAAAATGTTGAAGACAAAAGTTTTGAAAAATCTAAAAAAGTAACGAACACCAAAGTAAGGTGCTGCTCTCTTATCTATTTTTCTTTTAAGTTGAAAAATGGTGAAATTCGAAAGAGAGACTGGCTTATTTATTCACCATCCACAGGAAAAATATTTTGTTTCTTCTGCTTGCTTTTTCAAGATTCAGACGACAATTTCAGATCTGGATTCAACGACTGGGCACATGGACTGCATTCTATACATAGACACGAACAAAGCAAGCAGCATTCTGATGCAGTCCAGTGCTAATTTGGAAAAGTTACATTAAAAGGAAAAATTGATATTCATTTAAAACAGCAGTTGGAGGATGAAAAGCGTTACTGGAGGGAAGTTCTGAGAAAAGTTGTTGAATGCTTGAAGTTTTTGTGCAGTCGAGGTCTAGCTCTTAGAGGTGATTCAGAAGAAATAGGTCACTTTAGTAATGGAAATTTTCTCGGGGCCTTGGAGTTCTTAGCAAAATTTGATCCATTTCTTGCTAAACACTTAGAAAGCCGAGGAAACCAGGGCAAAGGAAATGTTTCATACATTTCATCAACAAGTTATGAAGAAATTGTCTTCTTAATGGCAAAAAAAATTCTGAATTCCATTAGCAGCAAAATTGCCAGTGCTAAATACTTTTCACTGATTGTTGACTCATCAACTGACACTTCACACTGTGACCAACTTGCAATAATCATTCGATATGTGAGCGAGGAAGCTGTTGTGCAAGAAAGATTTATTGGGTTTGAATCTTCATGCGGACATAGCGGAAAGGCTATGGCAGATGCTGTCAAGAAAACATTAGATAAGCTTGGCTTAAACATTAAAGATGCTTGTGGTCAGTCATACGACAATGCATCTAACATGTCAGGAAAATACAAAGGCCTGCAAGCACTACTGAAAAATGAGAACCCAAACATTGAATTTATTCCTTGTGCAGGACATTCTCTAAATTTAGTTGGCGTAAATGCTGTTGACGGCTGTGAGGCTGCATCCGATTTCTTTGGGTTTCTCCAATCGCTGTATAACTTCTGTGCTTCTTCAACTCACAGATGGCAGATAGTTTGTTCAGGTCTTGTAGGTGGTGCTGGAAAGGACAGGAAAGTTACCATTAAAATCCTGAGTGGGACAAGGTGGTCAGCAAGAGCCATTTCTATCAAAGTTTTACATTCAAATTACAATCATATCCTTGTCACATTAGAATCAATTATTCTGGATAAAGATGAAAAACGTCAGACACAAAACGAAGCCACTGCACTTTTTAAAAAAATGAAAACTTTGAATGTTGCGTTTATGACGGAGCTATGGCACAGAATAATGTTCTGATTTGATGCTACAAGTATGAAACTTCAGGATAAAACTGCAGATCTGGATCTTGGTGTTCGATTTCTTAAATCTCTTTTGGAATATGTGACGTCAGTTCGTGAAAATTTTCTCGACATCAAGAAAGTGCTAAAAGGTTCTCAAGCATTATTCCTAATCATTACAAGCATGAAAATAAAAGAAAGAAGACACGCAAATTAGGGTTTGGTGAAAATAGCAAGAATGAAGCGGTTCTTAGTGGCAATGAAAAATTTAAAATCAAGTATTTTTTCCCAATCATAGACAAGTTGAAAATGTGCTTAAAAGAAAGGCTTTTTGCTTACGCGTCTGCAGAGAGAAAGTTTGGTTTTCTAACTAGTTTTCAGATCATGATCGTTCCTGTCATTGTTGCTGCTGCCAAATCCTTGTGTACGATTTATCCTTCAGACTTAGATACGCAATTTCCTGATGAAGTTATCCAGTTTTCCAAGTACATGCCAAATGAGAAGAATATATCAGCACTTGAATGTTTACAAGCAATTCGTAGGAATAAGTTAGAATCAGTTTTTCCCAATGTTGACATCGCATATCGGATTTTTCTTACTCTTCCCATTACTAATTGTAGTGCAGAGAGAGCATTTTCAAAAATGGCAATAGTTAAGAATGATCTCCGTTCCTCAATGTTATATGATCGTTTAGATGCTCTTTGTTTAATGACAATTGAAAGAACACTGTTAAAAAATATAAATTTTCAAGATGTTGTAATTGACTTTGCAAATGTGAAAGCAAGAACAGTTTCTATTTAAATAAAAAAGTAATCTTATGTTTTTTGCATTCATTTTTAAATACACTTTTTTAGGAATGGGGCCCCAAATATTTTTTGGCTCCCGGCCCCCAAGACCCTTAATCCGGCCTTGATGACGACCAAACTTTTTGGAATGAATAGATATCTTTCTCTTTTCCACACATCATATCAGCTTGGACAAAAGCTAGCATTGGTGCTGATGCACCTATGAATGACCTGCAATTCATCCACGACATGATGGACTACAAAGAAATAGACAAGGAAGTTGCTGATGTCATTCTTTCTAAAATAACCAATCACAGATGGTATTTGACAGAAGAGGTAGTTCCATTTGCTTTCTTCAGCAAACATGTTAGTTCCACTGTGAAAAAAGATATGGCAGCCAAACTCTTGGAAATTCCAGTACCCGAACATTTTCGTAAGCCAGTTGGTAAGCCAGTTTTTCGTCAAATCACTCATCAAACAGGTTTGTCAAATCTTCTGGGACCTGAATCTCACTCATTGTTCAGCATTCTTGGCATCAATACAGATTGGCTTGCTAAACCAATTGAACAATGGACAGAGCAACCAGGATACAAAGAAGCTGAAAAATTTGTTCGTACGGTAAAAGTTGTAAATGATACTGCAGAAAGAGGAGTTAAACTGATTTCAGAATTTGCCACCATCATAACCAGTGATCCAGAACAAAGAGAATGGTTGCTGCAGGGCATTGAAAATCGCAGGCAGCAATATCCTGATTTTGGCAAAAAAACTCTTGGACAATGAAACAACATTAATAACATTCAGAAAGACAGTCTTAATTTTAGTTTTGGGGTTCCTGTCTGATACTTTGACTATACCTGTTAACCAAAAATGCAGAACTAGCTTGGTTAAACTGGATAATTTACCATATATTATGCAACCTGCTTTTGTTTGGCTTGGTTTCTGTGATTTAATTTCTAAATACTTGAAAAATGAGGGGGCTCTAGAATAGTTATTAAAATTTGATAAAAAATTTTTTTACATTATACACAAACCCTAGAATGGGAAAAAATTCAATTTGGGTGGTTTTGAAAATTTTTTGCATAGTGGACACCCCTTATATATATATATATATATATATATATATATATATATATATATATATATATATATATATATATATATATATATATATATATATATATATATATATATATATATATGAAATGTAAAGAACTCGAATAACATCAACAACCCACCAGTAGAATTAGATACAAAACTACCAGCCAGACACTGGGGAATTTTTTTACTAAATCTTTAGCTGAATGCATTGAAACATGAGTTGGAAGGAGACTTTGCTTTGAATCATTTAAGCTTTCTGGAAGTAGCGCACAATTGCATTCTGTTGGATCGCTAAACGAACTCTAAGGAAAAAAAGGAGCACTATATGATATTTTACTATTAGCTAACTCTATTAATAAATTAACTGAACTCCTTAAATATTTTGTTTTTGATACAATATAATTACTTTTTAAAGTTTATATCAACAGATTTTTTTTTCTTAATAGCTTAAATCCAAACTAATTCTAAAGCAAATAAATGATGCAGCAACAACTTTAGTAGAAATTTTTATTAAAAACCTGTGGTGATAAATATTTTTAATAAGAAAATTTCCAGAAATAATTTCTTTTTACAATCAACAAATTGAGTAGTATGGTTCAGTATCTTCATTATCTAAATCACTTTAATAATTTAACATCTGTTTTTAACAGTTTGTTGTATGAATAGATTTTAGGATGTTTTATGTAATGTAAAATAATGTAATTAAAATATTTAAAAAAATAATAAAATGATTACTTGATAAGCTGGGAATACTTAAAGCCAATTATTTTCATTACAAACCATAAGGAATATGTGGATATGATAATTTTTAGATAGGCTTTTCAGACCAATTCTTATAAAAACCTTTTTATAAATAAGTTACTTACCCCAATACCATTAATGCTGCTGATGCTGACCATTGATTAATTTAGAGAAAGCTCCTTTTTATCATTTTATAACTGGAAAATAAATGCAACTTATAAAATGTAAAC